>NC_037673.1:86537855-86772059 GCF_003255815.1 Theropithecus gelada | reverse complement strand
TTTTTTTTTTTTTTTTTGAGACAAAGTCTCACTCTGTCACCCAGGCTGGAATGCAGTGGCATGATCTCGGCTCACTGCAACCTCTGCCTCCTGGGTTCAAGCAATTCTCATGCCTTAGCCTCCCAAAGAGCTGGGACTACAGGCGTGTGCCATCACTCCCAGCTAATTTTTGTATTTTTAGTAGAGAGGGGGTTTCGTCATGTTGTCCAGGCTGGTCTCAAACTCCTGACCTCAAGTGATCCGCCTGCCTCAGCCTCCCAAAGTGCTGGGATTACAGGCGTGAGCCACCACGCCTGGCCATCTGGCAGTTCTTTATAGCAGTATGAAAATGGACTAATACACCCCATCTCTCCCAAAATAAAAAAAGTAGACAGGTGTGGTAGCACACACCTGTATTTCCAGCTGCTCAGGAGGCTGAGGTAGGGGGATAGCTTGATCCAGGGAAGCAGAAGTTGCAGTGAGCTGAGATTGGGCCATTGCAATGAGCTGAGATTGGACCACTGCACTCCAACCTGGGTAACAGAACAACAACCCATCTCAAAAAAAAAAAAAAAAAATTAACTGGGGATTAGATTGAAAAGATATAAAAATAAAGCTATTAATCTCTTACAGTCCCAGATATAAAGTATATGCTCTCATGTTATGAAAAGATCAATATAATTATGAATAAGGAAAAAGATTATTGTTCTTTTACGTTCTCACTCTGAGCACCTATGATGAGCATCTATGAGAATCTCTGCTGGTACTTACCAGGTAGCCCACTCACTGTCTCCAAGATTCTGTATGTTTTCCACACTCTGTTGAGAGCATTTCTGGTACAGTATACATAGTTAGGTAATATTAGTCAAGGAGAAAAGAAAATAAAGTTCTGAAGTGGCATTAAGAATAGCAGCAATAAGACTGGGCGTGGTGGCTCACGCCTGTAATCCCAGCATTTTGGGAGGTCGAGGTGGGTGGATCGCCTGAGGTCAGGAGTTCAAGATCAGTCTGGCCAACATGGTGCCTGGCCAACATGGTGAAACCCCATCTCTACTAAAAATACAAAAATTAGCTGGGTATGGTGGTGCATGTTTGTAGTCCCAGCTACTCAGGAGGCTGAGGCAGGAGAATTGCTTGAACCTGGGAGGTGGAAGTTGCAGTGAGCCAAGATTATGCCACTGCACTCCAGCCTGGGCAACAGAGCGAGACTCCTTCACACACACAAAAAAAAGAATAGCAGCAATAAAATAGAGGAAATGACTGGCTTTGAGGTAGATTGTTTAAATAAAATATGCGTGGTGGCTCACTCCTGAATCCCAGCACTTTGGGAGGCCAAGGTGGGTGAATCACTTGAGGCCGGGAGTTCGAGACCAGCCTGGCCAACATGGCAAAACTCTGTCTCTGCTAAAAATACAAAAATCAGCTGGGCAAGTGGCATGTGCCTATAATCCCATCTACTCGGGAGGCTGAGGCAGGAGAATCACTTGAACCAGAAAGGTGGAGGTTGCAGTGAGCCAAGATTGTGGCACTGCACTCCAGCCTGGGCAACAGAGCAAGACTCTTTCCCAAAATTAAATAAACAGGCTGGGCGTGGTGGCTCACACCTGTAATGCCAGCACTTTGGGAGGCCAAAGAGGACAGATCACTTGAGGTCAGGAGTTCAAGAGCAGCCTGAGCAACCTGGTGAAACCCCGTCTCTACTACAAATACAAAACTTAGCCGGGCATGGTGGTGCATGCCTGTAGTCCCGCCCTACTTGGGAGGCTGAGTCAAGAGAATCACTTGAACTTGGGAGATGGAAGTTACAGTGAGCTGAGATGGCACCACTGCACTCAGCCTGGGCGACAGAATAAGACCCTGTCTCTGTGTTTTAAAAAAATAGAAGAAAAGAAAAAAAAAAGGTACTGTATATATTTCAAAATAGCTAAAAGAGAGAACTTTTAATATTTTTACCACAAAGAAATGATAAATATTTGAGGTGATGTATATGCTAATTAGCCTGATTTGACCATTCATATATATATATATCTATATATGGAAACGTCACACTTTATAAATATATACCTGTACAATTATTATTTGGCAATTAAAAATAAAGAGCTATTTAAATAAGTAAATTAGCCAACTAAATACAAAGTAGTATAAGTAGATTATACAGAAATAAAAGTCAAATGAGGTGTTTTATTGCCAGTTCCAGAATCAAGACTTTAAGACAATCTTTATTATTGTAGGACCCATCACTGTGCATTCTCTCAATATTCTTATATTTTTCTCATCTTTACTATACTACATTGTATTAATGGGTGCAACAAATTAAGTAAATATGTTTATTTACTTCAAGTCATAGTCAACTTTTCCATATAGATTAAGAATTATCCTTTTTATTTATTTATTTATTTTTTCTGGGACAGGGTCTTGCTCTGTCCCCAAGTCTGGCTAGCTCACTGCAGCCTGGAACTCCTGGGCTCAAGTGATGCTCCTGCCTCAGCCTCTAGAGTAGCTAGGATTATGTCCAGTCCTCTGCCTTGGTCTCCCTAAGTGCTACAATTACAGGTATGAACCACAACACCAGACCTAGATTATTAATTATTCTTGTATACAGCTATGGCCTTGTCAGAGGAGTTTGAACCAGAGCAATTTCATCTTGAATAGGAGCTGCGTAAAATGAGGTTAAAACCTACTGGGCTGCATTCCCAGATGGCTAGGCAGTCTAAGTCACAGGATGAGATAGGAGGTTGGCTCAAGATACAGGTCATAAAGACCTCGCTGAGAAAACAGGTTGCAGTAAAGAAGCCGGCTAAATCCCACCAACACCAAGATGGTGATGAGAGTGACCTCTGGTTGTCCTCACTGCTACACTCCCACCAGAGCCATGACAGTTTACAAATGCCATGGCGACGTCAGGAAGTTACCCTATATGGTGTAAAAAGGGGAAGTTTTTAATGAATAATCCACCCCTTGTTTAGCATATCATCAAGAAATAACCATAAAAATGGGCAACCAGCAGCCCTCAGGGCTGCTCTATGGAGTAGCCATTCTTTTATTCCTTTACTTTTTCTTTTTTTTTTTTTTGAGATGCAGCCTTGCTCTGTTGCCCAGGCTGGAGTGCAGTGGCATGATCTTGGCTCACTGCAACCTCCGCCTCCCAGGATCAGGCAATTAATTCTCCGGCCTCAGCCTCCTGAGTGGCTGGGATTACAGACATGCACCACCATGCCCACCTGATTTTTTGTATTTTTAATAGACATGGGGTTTCACTGTCTTGACCAGGCTGGTCTTGAACTCCTGACCTCAGGTAATCCACCCACCTCAGCGTCCCAAAGTGCTAGGATTACAGGCATGAGCCACTGTGCCCAGCCTTTTACTTTCTTAATAAGCTGGCTTTCGCTTCACTCTATGGATTTGCCTCAAATTCTTTCTTGTGTGAGATCCAAGAACCCTCTCTTGGGGTCTGGATCATACCCCTTTTGGGTCACAGCGTATCACAGCATTCTTAATCCTATGCATTTAACACTTCTGTATAGAAAAAGAACATCACACCAGAATTTTGATGACAATAGATGACAATATGATGAATCTCACTATATGAAGCATTAAACTTATTAGAGCAGATATGGTACTAAAAATAAAATCCCGGCCGGGCGCGGTGGCTCAAGCCTGTAATCCCAGCACTTTGGGAGGCCGAGACGGGCGGATCACGAGGTCAGGAGATCGAGACCATCCTGGCTGACACGGTGAAACCCCGTCTCTACTAAAAAATACAAAAACTTAGCCGGGCAAGGTGGCGGGCGCCTGTAGTCCCAGCTACTCGGGAGGCTGAGGCAGGAGAATGGCGTAAACCCAGGAGGTGGAGCTTGCAGTGAGCTGAGATCCGGCCACTGCACTCCAGCCTGGGCGACAGAGCGAGACTCCGTCTCAAAAAAAAAAAAAAAAAAAAATAAAATAAAATAAAATAAAATCCCACCTCCTCTAAAGTTCTTCCAGTCTCCAAGGCCATCATTTTTCATAAACACTGCAATATTTCTTTTACATCTTGCTAGTCTAAAAGTATTAATACTCTGCAAAGTGCATAGCTCATTACTTGGTAGTAACTTAAGCAAAGGAAGAAAGCTGGCTGGATCAATGATTTGTCACCAAGGTCTGAATCACAGGAGGTTGGTCTCTGGTGTATCCTCTTGGTCCAGAAAGTAGGAGGTGGTGGTCCAGTGAGCCAGGAATTGCCTGGCAGCATCAACATCCTGGCTGTTACTTGGGATAGGTTGCATTTTTTGGCTTTTGCTCTTGAACCAAAAGTTCAAGTGTGAAAACCAGGACTGACGCCTCTCCTCTGCTGAAGCCAGGTTAACCCCAGTTCAGCCAGAAGTTAGCTTGAGGGTGGAGTGGCCCAGCATTCCAGGAGTGGCACATGTCAGCAGGAGCTGTGCCAGGGCTGTGTCCCAACTGCAGAGCTGGGCTTGCCACACATCCTTCACTTCATTAGTATAGTGGATTTCTGGGTGACTGGGCAGAGACACTATTGAGACAGAATCAAGATGTGATTTACATGCTGGGTCTATTATGTCAGCTTGAGGGGGCACATATTACATGAAAGTCAGGCTGTGGCCTGCAGAAATTAGGCCTCTGTCTCCACTGTACCTGGAAATGAACCCTTTTGTTTCATCTTTCTTCAGAGTAAACAGCTCATGTTTCTCCCTTTGCTTCTTTTTTGAAACGGAGTCTTGCTCTGTCGCCCAGGCTGGAGTGCAATGGTGCAATCTTGGCTCACTGCAATCTTCACCTCCTGGGTTTAAGTGATTCTCCTGCCTCAGCCTCTGAAGTAGCTGGGTTACAGGCATGTGCCACCACACCCAGCTAATTTTTGTATTTTTAGTAGAGACAGAGTTTCACCATGCTGGCCAGGCTGGTCTCCACCTCCTGACCTCAAGTGATCCACCCGCCTGGGATTACAGGCGTGAGCCACTGCGCCCAGCCTCTCCCTTTGCTTCTTTTGCATGACCAAATACTTTCACAGTAGTGGTTCCCACACTGCATCAGAAAGAGGCAAACATATCCCAATCTCCCCTTCTGACATAACCTATCCCCTTATAATGCAGCATTTGATGTTCTCGTTAATAAAAGTAAGTTTTTAGAAAATTGCAATGATAGATGTAAATGGAAAAGAAAAGCAGTTTTTTTCTGTCTACTCTCACACTCAACACAGAATACTTAAGTGACCAGGCCAGGCGCAGTGGCTCACGCCTGTAATCCCAGCACTTTGGGAGGCCGACACTGGCGGATCACCTGAGGTCAAGAGTTCAAGACCAGCCTCGCCAACATGGTGAAACCCCGTCTCTACTAAAAATATAAAAAGTAGCTAGTTGTGTTGGCGGGCACCTGTAATCTCAGTTACTTGGGAGGCTGAGGTGGGAGAATCTCTCGAACCCAGGAGGCAGAGGTTGTAGGGAGCTGAGATTACACCACTGCACTCCAACCTGGGAAACAGAGCAAGACTCCATTTCAAAATAAATAATAATAATAATAAAAAACACTTATTTGACTAGACATGTAGGATTTTTGCCACACACCAAGCAATTTTCCAGCACATACCAACTGGGTGTCTTCTAATTCAATTAGGACACCGTCTACTTGGAGATAGTGTCAGATCTCACAGATTTAGGTCTCTATCTCAGGAGACTGGCCCCTATTTCAAATGCCAATCACAAGTCCTAGGTTGTGCACTATGCTTCTGGCCAGCCCGCCATAAATCAGGATTCCCACAATATCCCCTGCTCCCCACTTCGGGTTCAATAATTTAGACAACACAGGGAAACATTTTACTTATCTTACTGGTTAATTATAAAAGATATTACAAAGGATATAGATGAATACCCAGATGAAGTGACAGATAGAACAAGATATGGAGGAGGCAAGGTATCGGGGGACATGGAGCTTCCATGCCTTTTCTGGGCACACTGATCCCAGCACCTTCACATCTTCAGCAACCCAGAAGATCACCAAATCTTGCTATTCAATAATTTTTATAGAACTTGGCTGGGCACGGTGGCACACCCCTGTAATCCCAGTACTTTGGGAGGCCAAGGCGTGTGAACTACTGAGCTCAGGGGTTCCAGACCAGCCTGGGCAACATGGCAAAATCCCCTCTCTACAAAAAATACAAAAAGTAGCCGCATGTGGTGGCATGTGCTGGTAGTCCCAGCTACTTGTGGGGCTGAGGCCAGAGGATTGCTTGAGCCCAGGAGGTTGAGGTGCCAATGCAAACACCTGGGTAACAGAGCATCCCTTTTTTTTTTTTTTTTTTTTTTTTTGAGATGGAGTCTCGCTCTGTCGCCCAGGCTGGAGTGCAGTGGCGCGATCTCGGCTCACTGCAAGCTCCGTCTCTAGGGCTCATGCCATTCTCCTGCCTCAGCCTCCCGAGTAACTGGGACTACAGGCACCTGCCACCATGCCCGGCTAATTTTTTGTATTTTTAGTAGAGATGGTGTTTCACTGCATTAGCCATGATGGTCTTGATCTCCTGACCTCTTGATCCACCTGCCTCGGCCTTCCAAAGTGCTGGGGTTACAGATGCGAGCCACCACGCCTGGTCTCAGAGCATCTCTTAAGAAAAAAAAAAGTTTTATATTAATAGAACTTTATCTCCAGCCTCTCCCTGACTTTCCTGGAGGTTGGAGCTTCCAAACCTCTAATCACTAGGTCTTTCTGCTGACCACCCCCATCCTGAGACTGCCCGAGGGGCCCCACCCTAATTAACCTCATTAGCATGAACTCAGGCGTTATCAAAGCTGCATGTTGCAAATAACAAAAAGGTACTCTTGTCACTCCAGAAATTCCAAGTGTTTCAGGAGCTCTGTGACAGGAATCAGAGACAAAGACCATATAGATTTCTTTTTTTGTTTGTTTTTGATACGACATCTCACTTTGTCGCCCAGGCTGGAGTGCAGTGGTGTGATCTTGGAGCACTGCAACCTGTACCTCCCAGGTTCAAGCGAGTCTCATGCCTCAGCCTCCCAAGCAGCTGGGATTACAAGCACGCTCCACCACACTCAGCTAATTTTTGTATTTTTAGTAGAGACGGGGGTTTCACCATGTTGGTCAGGCTGGTCTCGAACTCCTGACCTCAGGTGATCCACCCACCTTGGCCTCCCAAAGTGCTGGGATTAGAGGCGTCAGCTACTGCACCCAGCTATACTTGGTAAGCATACTGTGGTAAGACTATACTTACGGGGGAAAAAAACTGAGTTGTAAAAATGAAGACAAAGTTTACCTCACCAATCGTTTCACCTTCCCTCTCTGAAGGAAATATTACAGTGAATTTTTTGTTTTTTAAGAGACCAGGTCTTGCTCTGTTGCCCAGGCTGGAGAGCAGTGGCATGATAATGGCTCACTGCTGCCTTGACCTCCTCGGCTAAGTGATCCTCCCACCTCAGCTTCCCAAGTAGCTGGGACAGGGCTGTGCTGCTGCGCCCAGCAATTTTTTTTTTTTTTTTTTTTTTTTTTGAGACGGAGTCTCGCTCTGTAGCCCAGGCTGGAGTGCAGTGGCCGGATCTCAGCTCACTGCAAGCTCCGCCTCCCGGGTTCACGCCATTCTCCGGCCTCAGCCTCCCGAGTAGCTGGGACTACAGACGCCCGCCACCTCGCCCGGCTATTTTTTGTATTTCTTAGTAGAGACGGGGTTTCACCGTGTTAGCCAGGATGGTCTCGATCTCCTGACCTCGTGATCCGCCCATCTCGGCCTCCCAAAGTGCTGGGATTACAGGCTTGAGCCACCGCGCCCGGCCAACGCCCAGCAATTTTTTAAAATTTTTGTAGAAACGGGGGCTTACTATGTTGCCTAGGCTGGTCTCAAACTTCTGGGCTCAAGCAATCCACCCACCTCTGCCTCCCAAAGTGCTGGGATTATAGGCATGAGCCACCATATCTGATCTACTGTGAACATTTCAATGTGTTTTTTTGGACTTTTTCTAAATACGTGCAAATATTATGTATGTAGGTATGTCTATGGGTTTTTTGGTTTTTTTTTTTTTTTTTGGTTTTGTTTTGTTTTTACAAAAATGAGATTTCAATGTTCTCTTTACCTGTCAAAATGTG
Source organism: Theropithecus gelada (assembly GCF_003255815.1). Taxonomy (NCBI): domain Eukaryota; kingdom Metazoa; phylum Chordata; class Mammalia; order Primates; family Cercopithecidae; genus Theropithecus; species Theropithecus gelada. The sequence continues at coordinate 86,763,992 of NC_037673.1, read as the reverse complement.
TGTGCAGATGACAGTTGGATGAGATGCCAGATGTAAATTTACCTCCCTCCCCTCCCTCTGAGTCTTGCTTGTCCCATGCTGTGGCTCTGTGTGACCTCATGACAGGAGAGCTTTCGGTGGCATTCAGGCAATGCAGCAGGGGTCTGGCCACTGACACAACCAACTTGTAGTTTTCAAATACAAGTCATATAGCCAAGACATAGGTGCTTGGGTTTCAGGGCCTAGCATAGTCCAATGTCAGATTGATTTTTAACCAGCTAGTGAATAAATTTGTAATAAATGATCCAGCTGAAGATTTCAATGATTTAACTGCAATGAAATTGCAATGAAACTTCCCAGCGGATAAAATTTTGTGGTTCACATTTGCACTGCTGTTAGCACAAAAGGCAATTATGATGTGTGTGAAAAATGGTAGTCTGATTAATTGTTCACACACACAAAGAAGTGCTTTTCACACATCTTAATTGCTTTTCTGCTAAAGAAAGTGTAACTGCAAGTCATAAAATTATAACATCCTCCAACACGTTAATTCCATTTCATCAGCAGATGATGTATCTTGACTATTGGTGAAAAGTGACTTTAGAACTCATATTGATGAGGAAAGCTGAGGTTAAAACACTGCTCTCATAGAAGACAATTATAAACAATTATAGTTCATACTCATAAATACACATGTCTCTGTACAGAAGTATTGTGAATTACTATTTTGGGATAATGTCTTAGGTTTTACTTTCCTACATTTCTTTTGTTACTCACATGGACCAGTAGATTAACAGAAAATATGGCTCCAGAAAGGAACAGGATACAGGCTAACTAAAGAAGTAAATCAAAGCACTCAGTAGCTTTTCTGAAGGCTAAAGAAAATCATCTTGAAAGTCAACACTTAGAAGAGAAGAAAGGGTTTTAAAGCTGCATAAAACTAAGAAGAACCTGGAACAGGCAGAACACCAGAGTTTCTATCATAGTGTAGGTTAAATGGCTGGTTTTTTCACCACTAAAAAGGGAGATAAAAGTTTCCCCAGCTTAAAGGAGGGAGGGATTAAAAGAGACCTGATTAGTGTCTACATGCTGCTTGCATCCCAGAGATGGGCAGCAGGAACCCCAAAAAGCTTTAAGAAGATGGAGAATATGGGGAGTTTTGTCCTATTCTCATTGTATAGCCAGAGGAAACTGCGAGTCTTTCAGAGAAATGCCTTGTCCAGCACAGTGGATGAGGAACCATCTGAGTGGATGGAACTGAGAGGAGCCTCACCCCTATGTCAGAGGCGGAGGCGTTTAAACCATAGCAACTCCATCTTGAATAGGGGCTGGGTAAAATAAGGCTGAGAGCTGCTGGGCTGCATTCCCAGTAAGTTAGGCATTTTAAGACACAGTATGAGATAGGAGGTCATAAAGACCTTGTTGATAAAACGGCATGCGGTAAAGAAGCCAGCTAAATCCCACCAAAACAAAGATGGCAACAAAAGTGATCTGTGGTCGTCCTCATTGCTCATTATAAATTAACTATAATGTATTAGCATGCTAAAAGACACTCCCACCAGCGCCATGACAGTTTACAAATGCCATGGCATTTACCATATATGGTCTAAAACGGGGAGGAGCCCTCAGTTCCAGGAATTGCTCACCCGTTTCCCAGAAAACTCATGAATAATCCATCCCTTGTTTAGCATATAATCAAGAAGTTACAGTAAGTATAAGCAACTGAGCAGCCCATGCCTGGCTATGGAGTAGCTATTCTTTTATTTCTTTACTTTTTTTTTTTTTTTTGAGATGGAGTCTTGCTCTGTCGCCGGGGCTGGAGTGCAGTGGCCGGATCTCAGCTCACTGCATGCTCCGCCTCCCAGGTTTACGCCATTCTCCTGCCTCAGCCTCCCGTGTAGCTGGGACTACAGACGCCCGCCACCTCGCCCAGCTAGTTTTTTTTTTTTTGTATTTTTTAGTAGAGACGGGGTTTCACCCTGTTAGCCAGGATGGTCTCGATCTCCTGACCTCATGATCCGCCCGTCTCGGCCTCCCAAAGTGCTGGGATTACAGGCTTGAGCCACCGCGCCCGCCTTCTTTACTTTCTTAATGAACTTCCTTTCACTTTACTCTGTGGACTTGCCCCCAGTTCTTTCTTGCACAAGGTCCGAGAACCCTCTCTTGAGGTCTTGATGGGGACCTCTTTCCAGTAACACCTACATAGGGCAGGAGGGTATCCGTCAGATCCCACAGTTCTTAAGAGGAGCACCAGGGTAGCTGAGAGTAGCTAAGAGACCCAAAGGAGTTTGGTGTAGACTAAGGAGGTTACATCTACCTCTGCAGTGTATGGACTGTGACATGAAGTGGATTTGGTTCAACTTCAAAGGGGACCAGTAGGAATAGGAAAGGATGGAAGGCCAAGGGCCCCTTCCCACCTGATATCAGGATGATATACATATCCTCACTCTCCTCTTCCCCCTCCTATCTCATACCCCAAAGAGGGGATGGAAAAAGGCAGAGAAAGGGTAATCCTGAGTTAAGTGAGAATTACCCAAAATAGAATGAGTTTTCAATCAGTAAAATGCAGTTTTCCACTGGCAGTGGAAACTGGGCTCTAGAGTTAGGTTAAGATCAGTGATAGAGAAACAGAGCTACATGCTAGGATACCTGAGTCTGTGTCGGGACTTTCCATGCCTGCTTGCCTGCTGTGTAGATACATACAGGTACATGCACGACTAAGTGTGTCTGTGTCTTTTTTGTTTGTTTGTTTGAGACGGAGTCTCACTCTGTCGCTCAGGCTGGAGTGCAGTGGCGCAATCTGGGCTCACTGCAATCTCCGCCTCCCGGGTTCAAACAATTCTCCTGCCTCAGTCTCCTGAGTAGCTGGGATTACAGGTGTGCGCCACTGCACCTGGCTAATTTTTGTATTTTTAGTAGAGACGGGGTTTCACCATGTGGGTCAGACTGGTCTTGAATTCCTGACCTCATGATCTGCCTGCCTCGGCCTCCCAAAATGCTGGGATTACAGGCGTGAGCCACCGTGCCCAGCCATCTGTGTCTTTTTGAAATGTAAGCCCTGGAGGCAAACAGACCTAGCTTGAATCTTGGCTTATCCATTTAATAACTGGATGGCTTTGGGCAAATTTCTTAATCCAAGATTCCGCTTTTGTAAACTGGTCATAAGAATAGTGCCTCAGAGGATAGTTGTAAAGATTAAATGAGATACATAGTTTACCCAACGACCTGGCACATAGTAAGCCATTAATATATGTTATTTATCACGACCATGATTACTATAATTATAATTATAGAATAGTAAATAATTGTTATTATAATTGTATGTTTGCTCATTTTGACAGTGAGGCTGAACTTTTGACTGGCAGGATATAATTACCTGTTGTGCTTATGGCATGTCACATTCAGCTACCAATAGTATACATGCACAGAGGTTAAGGGAACATTCATGACAGGCCTTTATTGTCTGTGTATAAGATGTATCCCCTTTTATATTTTTGTTTATACGTTTAATTCTTTATTTTTGAGAATTTGCCCTTAGGGAGGGATATGCACCTCTAGATTTGGGGAAATCTGGGGTAAAATTTCTTTTGAGCCAGAATAGAAACTTACATTTTAAATGAGGAAAGTCTGTTCACCAGTCTCACTTCTCATCACTTAGGCGAAACCAGGATGGGTGGGCTCAAGGAGGTTTCTTTCCTCTTTGCCAAGGTCTTCAGAGGCACTGCATACTTGGTCCTTAACCTGGCATCCATTGAAGAGCACTGCTTCATGCAGGGCTTTCATCCAAGGCTCCTGTAGGATGTCTGGTCCTGAGGTGGGTTTATTAATGCAACAGCACTTATATAGTAACCAAGCTGTTATTGTATTTGAACATTTCTGATACGAGAGCAGTATCTACAGCAAAGTCTCTGGGACTTCCTTGTGATTCTCCAAGGTGCTTCTGGCCTAAGCATCTTAATGGTGGTTTGTCAATCCTAGTTCCACCCTCTATACTAACAAGGTGAAAAGCCTACAGGAATCCCCATCCTCAGGCAATAAAAAACTCAGTAATCTCTAGTGGTCTATGCTGTATCTGGAAGAAGGACATAAAGTCTTTTCCTGATTTCTGGGTGGCCTCAAAAAAGCATCCAAAAAAAAAAAAAAAAAAACAGGCATCTATCTGTATAAGGGGAATAATGATTCTGTGATAGTTTGCCTCAAGAGGTATTATAAAAAGCTAAAGATTATAGGTTGAGGCCAGACATGGTGGCTCACACCTGTAATCCCAGGGCTTGGGAGGCCAAGATGGGAGGATGGCTTGAGGCCAGGAGTTGAAGGCCAGCCTGGGCAACATAGAGAGACTTGACTTCGTGCACACACACACACACACACACACATACACAAAACAACAACAACAACAACAAAATACAGGTTGAAGGGCAAACTATGCAATGCTGTGATTATCATTATTCAGATAATGGTTAATGGAATGTAAATGATTCATCATATGAATAAAATCATTAACTGCTTAGTGTGTTGTTTACTACAGCCATTCCCTACAGCAGTGTAAAGTCTGGATAGCTGCATCTTAACAGTGGACTTCTGGATTTTTATTTTTACTTTTTATTTTGTAGACATGGGTCTCCTTATGTTGCTCAGGCTGGAGTGCAGTGATTATTCACAGGCATGATCCCACTACTGATTAGCATGGGACTTTTTACTTGCTGTTTCCAATCTGGGTGGGTTCATTTCTTCTTAGGCCACCTGGTAGGCCCCAGCTCCAGCATCGACACTGATGGGCATACATAAGGCATTACAGCCCAGAACTGGGCCCACGCAATCCTCCGTCCTCAGTCTCTCGAGTAGATGAGACTACAGGTGCCTTCCACCATGGCTGGCAACTCCTAGATTTTATTCCAGATAGGTCTTTAATTCATTTGGATCTCTGAGTCTTTCATTCTTGGGTCCTGAAACAAAGATCCTCCTTTTCCATTCGAAAGGAGGTTCTCTCCTACAAGGCATGCGGTTTAGAGGCAGGCGCAGGCTTAGCCAGATGAAAAAGGACAGATGCACATGGCCAAATGTCAGCTGAATTAGGCCTGCCCTGGTTCACACAGATGTTTTACGTAATCTGACTATCTTGTTGAAAAGAAAAGCTCTATGTACATCAACATTTGGCAAGTATTAATAAGCATACTGTGTTTTCTTATAATTATTAATATAATAAGAAGAAATGTTCCTTGGCAAGTACATATGGTATTAAGAGTACCAAGTTCCTGTATTCTTCAAAACTTACCTAGAAATGTTAGTGAATCATTCTCCCCATCATATTTAACAAAAACATATATTAGTACACTCGTGGAATAAACACGGCAAGGTTGTAAATAATCACTTTAACTTTAAGGCAACTCTCTGACATTTGAAGACATGGGAAAGAGTCTGGCTTTTTTTTTTTTTTTTTTTTTTTTCCTATTACTTGTTTCCTCAGGGTCCATGGAATTGCTTAAGTTTTCTTCTGGGATGAATGCCAGCTTTATGCTCTGGTCTGGCTGTAGAAAATCCCAGAGTAGATCTAAGAATATCTTGGTTGGGGGCAAATAATTAGGTCATCACTGTCCTCATCCTTCCAGTGCCGATCCTGGCCTTCCATATTTTTTCTTTTCCACTGCGGGCTCTCAGGTAGGCCTGCATCACCTAATGGGTCAAGGCCTGCTGGCTCCACAAGGTACCCCGCAAGGACATTTCTGGGGCTTACTCAAGGAAAGAACATAGGCAAAGATTGTGCCACGGAGCCCTCGAATTTCTCTCTTGACTTTCCTTAAAGTAGAAAACGAACTCCTGTAGGCAGGAGGCCGTGGCAATTATTTTACGTAGTTGATTTTTTTACGTAGATTCTTCGCTGAGGAAAACTGGTTTCTGTGAAGATTCAAATTGTAATCTGAATTTAAGACAGGCAGCTATGTTTATTCTTCCTTGGAGATAGCAATGATGTGAATTGTGTCATTATTTCTTTTGGATTTGATTAAAAGGGAATATATTTTACATTCTTCTACTTTTCTCAATAACATCCCTATAAAGGCTGTTTCATATATTATAGTGACTGCCACCCCTCACACCCTGGCATGTTCCTACATTTATGTTATTGAAATCCTTAACAACCTTCTCACCGACTTTTGCTTAGAATTGGTGAAGCACAGAGGTACGTCAGAAAATTTTTATTTTTTCTTCCTTTTTTTTTTTTTAAAGACAGGGTCTCACTCTGTTGCCCAGGCTGTAGTGCTCTGTTGCCCAGGTACAGTTATGGCTCACTGCAGCCTCGACCTACTGAGCTCAAGCCATCCTTGCACCTCAGCCTCCCGAGTAGCTGGGACTACAGGCATGCACCACCACACCTGGCTAATTTTTGTATTTTTTGTAGAGATGGAGTTTTGCCATGTTGCCCAGGCTGGCCTCCAACTCCTGGTCTTAAGCAGTTCTTCCACCTCAGCCTCCCATAGTGCTGGTATTGCAGGCATTAGCCACTATGCCCAGACAGAAAAGCTTTCTAAACTAGAAAATAAACTCATTTATTTATTCAACAAACACAATCAACTACATTCACTGTTGAATTATACTCAATACCAATTAACTCACTGAAATCGACTGAAATTATCCCCTTCTGAATTTTTATTGATAAAATAGATACCTGAAGCATATGATAGGGGAAAGAAAGCTAGTCTTGGAATCTAGTCCTACCTCTACCAATTCCTAGATGTGAAATTCTGGGTGAAATATTTAACTTTTCTCAGCTACAGTCTCTCTATAAAAATGAACAGTGCAGAAATGAAGCAGAATAGCATAAGATCTCAGGCTTTGCAGTTGGACAGGCCTGGATTCCAATCCAGTTCTTTTCTGCTGCTTATTAGTTGAGTGTCCTTGGGAAAGTTCCTTAAACTTCTTATTTCTCAGTTACCTTATCTGTGAAAATAGGAATGATACTACCTCACCTCACAAAGTTGTATTTACAGGATCAGATTTTAAAATGTTGACCAAGTGTTTAGTATCTATCTGGCTCATAACAATATTCATTAAGCTGTGTTTTTAAAACAAATCTGGAAAGAACTTTTGGGATCACAAAGTATAAACCCTTTTATTTTTCTTTTCTCTGTGTGTGTGTGTGTGTGTGTGTGTGCGTGTGTGTCCCTACCCCTCCCTGCACCAACTCCTGTTACTTTTCAAAAAGAGAAATGGAGCCCCAGCAGCTAAGGATCCCGCCCACAGTCACTGAATTAGCATGCCTGTGATGAACATTCCCAAAGCTTTTATGAGATCTATGGTCTGGGATAGGTATCTTTCTGATCTGTTCTCCTACTTACTAAATATATGAAATATTAAACTTCATAATCACAAAGTTTCTGTATCCATCGAAAAATGCCAAAGATTGAATTGCTATTTATTGAGCGCCAATGTTCAGAGAATGTTGCAACCTACTGTGGATACTATAACATGCATGTAAGAATTTGTCTCTTGTCTCAAGAGTGCTTACAGTTTAGTTGGAGAGACATTTATATAGATATTTATGAGACATAACTACCACTTGACATGGCAGAAGTTCAAATGTCAAAAGGATAATACATGAACAGCAACGTATGCCACAAGGTCCTGCAGAGGGTGAGATCCATTTGGCTTGAAGTGTTAGTGATCAGGCTTCAAAGAGAAAGTAGGAGTTTTATCTGTGCACTAAGGCTGAGTTGGATTTGAATACAGAGAGAGGAGAAGGGAAGACATCATGTGCCTTGAACTAGTGCAAAAGTACAGAGGCAAAGATGGTCACCATTAAGTGTCCCACAATTTAGTACTGAAAATTGCAGAGATTACTGAATGAATTTATGAAAGGAAATAATTCTGAGTCTGTCAATACAGTCATGCATTGCTTATACATGGAGATACATTCTGAGAAACAAATCCATAGGTGATTTTGTCATTGTGTGAACATCACAGAGTATTTAGACAGACCTAGATAGTATAGCCTACTACACACCTAGGCTGTATAGTATAGCTGTGAAAGGAAAATAAAATCTTGGAACACTAAACTCACTATGCCAAAGGGAAAAGTTAAGCTTGAGAAATGAGTCATGCAAAAACTGCCTTCCTTTTCCTCCAAAACAGATAGCTGCAGCACAGGGGCCTCATATCTCCCCATGTGACCTCCCTCACAGATTGCACACAAGGAAATTCTTTGTGGGCCCAAGTCTTTACCCTAAAACAGAGTTCTGTGGAATCACATCCTGATAATGTAGATGAACAGTTTATCTTCACAGGTACTGGACAAAGACAAGATTAGAAATCATCCCTCTGCTCACCCTGAGACAAATGCATGTTTGACTTCTGATATGGTCTGGCTGTGTCCCCACCCAAATTTCATCTTGAATTCCTGCCTGTTCTGGGAAGGACCCTGTAGGAGGTAATTGAATCATGGGGGCAGGTCTTTCCCATGCTGCTCTCGTGATGGCAAATAAGTCTCATGAGATCTGACAGTTCTAGAAGAGGCAGTTTCCCTGCAAAATCTCCTTTATATGCCTGCTGCCATCCATGTAAGACATGACTTGCTCCTCTTTGCCTTCTGCCATGATTGTGAGACTTTCCCCAGCCATTGTAGAACTGTAAGTTCATTAAACTCTTTTTCCTGTATAAATTACCCAGTCTCAGGTATGTCTTTATCAGCCGCGTGAAAACGGACTAATACAACTTCTTTCTCTACTCCATGTTTATACTATGTAAAATGCAGATTTACTTTGTGAGAGGAATATATAATTGACTGTTCCTCTTTCCTCACCTGCCTGCTCTTTCCCCTTTAAAAACTGAAGTCCTCAAGACTCTTCGGAAAAAACATAGTCCACAGATTCTAGTGTAATTTGTGTCTCTTTTTCCTGGTGTGTCCTCAATCTGAGCAAAATAAGCCTCTAAATTGATGAGATTTGTCTCAGACACTTTTTGGTTTACATAGCCTATTGCTCCTAGGCTACAAAGCTGTACAGCATGTTACTGTACTGACTACTATAGGCAATTGTAACACAGTTGTGTTTGCGTCTCTAAACATATCTAGACATAGAAAAGGTAACACATCGTGCTACAACCTTACAATGACTATGATGTCACTAGAAAATTTTCAGCTGCATCATAATCTTATGGAATCGTCATCATGTATGGAGTCTGTTGTTTCCTTTGCAAAGGAGTTGTGTTCTTTTGGTGGGGGGTAATTTTGAAACAAATATCTTCCTTTGTTTTGGGGGGTTTTTGGTATTGTTTTGTTTTGTCTTGTCTTGTTTTGAGTCAGGGTCTCACTCTGTCATCCAGGCTGGTATGCTGTGGTGCTATCATAGCTCACTGAAGCCTCGACTTCCTGACCCCAGGAGATTCTCCCGCCCTGTCCTTCCGAAGTGTTGGGATTACAGGCATGAGCCACTGTGCCAGCTGAAATCCCTTTCTTTGAAGCACATTAGAGAATGAAAAAGAAAAGAGAGAAAAAAATAAGAGAAAGAATAAAAAGAAATTGCTGTGTTCTGAGTCATGTCCCTCCTGGTAAATAAAATTTATGGGAGGCCATTATTTTGGACTGAGGTCCCATAGTAGGAAATAATAGACCAAACCACATAATCAAGCTAAAACTTTAAGGAAGCAGATAAATTCCCAAACACACCAGTTTTTCTCGAAAACAAGAGGTTCACTCACAGCCATCACTTGGAAAAGACCCAGTCAATTTGAGTCACCCTAATAAGGAAGTCCCTTCTGCTTTAAACCTTATAAGAAAAGTAACCTGAAGTAACCTGATGTTAACCATTCTGCTTTTTTCTATATTTGTTTCCTTGTTCTCATATAAAAACTGCTGCAGTAAGCGCTGATCATGCCACCATACTCAAGCCTGGACAAGAGTGAGACCCCGTCTCAAAAAAAGCAAAAAACAAAAAAGTAACTGTTTTGCTAAACCCAGTAGAGCACTCACTATTTTATAGAATAAAATGCTGTCTGATTCTAGAATCCCAAATAAAAGCCAGTTTGATCTTTAAATTTGTTGTAATTTTGTCTTTTAACACTGTTAAAATTCATATATTGAAGCCTAAAACCCACCCCTTCTCTCTCTCCTCACCACCCTGTGTATGCACAAAGAAGAGGTCATTTGAGCATCCACCTGCAAGCAAAGAGAAGAGGCTTTAGAATAAAACCTTCCTTGCTGGCACCCTGATCTTTCCAGTCTCCAGAACTGTGAGAAGTATATTTCCATTGCTTAAGCTACACAGTCTATGGTACTTTGTTATGGCAGCCCGAGCTGACTAAGACAAATACTATTTTGAGAAAGTGACTTATCACTGGGTGCGGTGGCTCACACCTGTAATCCCAGCACTTTGGGAGGTGGAGGCAGGCAGATGCTTGAGATCCCAGCCTGGCCCATATGGTGAAACCCCACCTCTACTAAAAATACAAAAAATTAGCTGGGCGTGGTGGTGTGTGCTTGTAGTCCTAGCTACTTGGGAGGTTGAGGCAGGATAGTTACTTGAGCCCAGGAGGCAGAGGTTGCAGTGAGCTGAGATCGTGTCACTGCACTCCAGCCTGGACAACAGAGCAAGACCCCATCTCAAAAAAAAAAAAAAAAGAAAGAAAGAAAAAGAAAAGAAAAAAGAAAATGACTTAGTGATTTACTTTTTATGAGCTGCTTGGGGAAGTTGATGGGAGATTGGTCACTAACTTCTATCAACAGCTAAGCTCATCAGCCTTATATCTGGACAGAACAAAATTTCCGTCTCAGCTAAATAATGCATTTCTGTATGGCAAAGGCATTGATCTGTAATTTAAAGGGCAATAGTACCATGGTACATCCTCTCTGCCCCGTGACTGCTATGCTACTTTGTCAAGGAACTCTCTCTGAGGATGGGAGAAAAGGGTTCTTGCCTGGTTGTTTTGCATCACCTACCACTTTTCTGGCCAACTGATGATTGTAGGGCATTCATTTTATTTAGATTTCCTTTATTTCTTTCATCTCTCCTCTCATAATCAAAGAACATTAAGTGCTTGCTCAGGTGTTTTAGACTCTTGTCCAAGGATCTTGCCCAAGGTCACTGTATTAGTCTGGTTTCACACTGCTACAAAGAAATACTTGAGACTGAGTAATTTATAAGGAAAAAAAGAGGTTTAATTGACTCACAGTTTCACATGGCTGGGGGGGCCTCAGGAAACTTACAATCATGGCAGAAAGTGAAGGGGAAGCAAGCACCTTCTTCAGAAAGTGGAACAAAAGAGAAGAATGAAGGAGGAACTACCAAACACTTATAAAACCACCAGATCTCATGAGAACTCACTCACTATCACGAGAACAGCATGGAGGCAACTGACTCCACCGTCCAATCACCTCCCTCCCTCAATACAAGGGGATTACAGGTCCCTTCCTTGACACGTGGGGATTACAAATCAAGATGAGATTTGGGTGGGGACACAGAGCCAAACTATACCAGTCACTGAACCACCACATTTGTGATGTACATTCCTAAAACTTTTCTTAGTTCTATGATCTGGACAAAGTACCTGTAGTACCTCTTTGTGACCTGATCAATAGTTTAGTCAAGTTCAATAATACTGATACACAATACAAGCTTCGTTTACTGAGAATTTTTTTGCCTGGAAATGTGCTAAACCTTTTATAGGCATCATCTCATTTAATCCTGCTTTGTAAACAGGTGAAATGGTGATAATCTACATTATAGGCTTAGAGAAGCTAAGTATCAAGCCCAAGTTCACACTGTTGTAAGATGAACTTGGGTTTCAAACTGAAGTCTGACTGGTAAATGCCAAGGCAATATCAATATGGATATGCTAAGAATAATGAATCAGAATCAGGCACAGTTTTTAAAACATCAAATAATGTATGTAATTACTTAAAATTTTAAAGTGTTATGCAATAATTAGACTTTTTTTTTTTTTTTTTTTTTAAGGCTAGCACATTAAGTATACCTCCCATTACAACTAGTTCAAGTATATGAGATTCCATTTCTGGTCCATATTACTCATTTTGCTTTCCTGGGTTCTGATCATCGTTTGTATTTTCATGTTTCCTATTTGTATTTGTTTGGCAGCTTTTTTCTCCTTTACAAAATTGGGTAGTCATGCTTCTCCAGTAACCTTGGTGAGTCAGTTCAACCTCTAATTACTTCAGTCTCCTTCCCTGCAAGAAAAGCAGTCAAACTACACGAACTCTCTATTGTTTTGCATCATTTCACAAGCACACAGGGATAAGGAGGGAAATAAGTCTCCCAATGAAGCAGAACCACCGGTAACAGCTGGCAAAACTTCTAAAGACTCAGTCTGTCTTGAAAAACAGCCTCAAATTGTCCCTAAATAATAATTACCCCACCTGTAGCAGGACTATCTCACTGACTAGCTGCACTTGATGACACAATACCTGCTATTAACTCTCAGCATGGATATAAACACTGCCATAATACTTTTTAAAACCAACAATGTATCATTTGCACATCAGGACAACAGAATGTTAGTTAAGGCATAGAAAATACAAAAGGAATGGCTACCCTGTTCTTTGGTGACTCCATATCTAATTATTACCAAATACGTCTCCAGTCTTTAGACAAATTTAATTATTATAAAGGTGGTTGGACAAATAGCAAAGATTTGCTTTTCATTAACAAAGGGCACATCAAAACCGAGTTTATCCTTCCCAGTTACCCAACATTCAAAGCTTCTACTGCAGCCACTTTCTAGTCATTTTAGACCCCAGAGCAGTGTGACGATTTGATGCATAAGTCTCAACACGTTTTATTAATCTATTCTTCTTGTGCTTCATTTAAAATATTGGAAACTATAAAAAGATCAGCGTGTTAATCCTCTGCCAGGAAACGGGGGGAAAAAAAGTTAAAAACCTAACAACAACACGAAAAAAGCAAGAGCGCTGGAATCTCAGCTTTGAGGAAACACATGGGATGAAAGCATCCGCCCAAGCTCTAACCATTTGTCACATGGGACACTTCCCCTCGGGGTGAATCCTGGATGTCCCCAGGATGGAGCGAGGAGGTCGTGCGTGCGGGCCAGTGTGTGACTGCAGGGGGCCTTGGCGGCGCGAAGAGGCGACGCCGCCCCCTCCCTCAGGCGCAGGGAGGGTCTTCCAGGAAGCGGCGGACCTCGGCTGACTCCGTGGCTGCGGGTCCCGGGCTGCGGCCGCCGAGGCCGGCACGTAGCGCCGAGCGTGACTCAGCGCTGACTCATCGGACTCGCTGCCAGTGGATTTCCCCAGTCAGCTGCTCGCGCTCCTCCTGTCGCCGGGAGCTCGCAGGACTTCGCAGATACCGCTGCCTCCTTAGTCTTTCCTGCACAGCAGAGCAGTCCTGTCGCTTTAAACAGAGCTAGCCAGCTTTCACTGCTTTTGAATCCCTACCGAGCGGGGCACTGCCGTGCTCTGTTTTCTTTGCCTGTAAGAGTGCAATAGTCCACTAATCAAATTCTTTCATCAAAAGCGTGTTGGGACAAATCCCTGACATCGTCCTTCCACTGTGACTTCGAGGTGACCTCCACCCAGGTTTCACTTCCGTTGTGCCCAGCTCTTGTCTTATTTTTGTCCCTCATTTTGTGAATTTATCCTCTCACCACGCTTGATAACACGTTGGCGCAAACCCACAATTGTGGTGACGCAAATCAGGTTGAAACTTGGCATCGTCGTGTGCAGGCAGTGAGGGACTTACTGTAAAAACTGGGGCCTTCATAAAGGCGTTCTTATCTGCCATCCCACTTGCTGATTAGATACCATGCTCATTTTCTGTCAGCCACTCCCCTTTGAAAGTTCCTGAGAAAGATTTAGATGAAACCTGTATTCAGGAGCTGTCGTGCTCATTTGTTCTTCCCCAGAGTTCAATCTGCAACGCGGCAGTAGGGCAGCATTTCTCCAACTTTACCATGGACCGCCTGCATCAAAAGCGCCGCGGTAAAAATGCAGATTCTTGAAGCTCACCTCAAATTACAGACTCAGAATGTTCTGGCGGGGTGGAGGCATGGAGGCACCTGTCTGAGGGCGGGGCCTAGAAATAATCCATCGTGTTAACCAACTACCTATCAGTGATTCTTAGGTATATTTAGGTTTGAAGACTACTAGCAAGAGGGGGAGGGTGTGAGACATTATACTGGGTAGACTCTAGGACTCCTTACAATATAGAACACTGTGTTCTAAAATTGATGTTTAAGTTTTGATGGAAGGAAAAAATATTTCCAAATTTGGTTTTATATATTATATTGTTTGCTTTAACTGTATATTAATATAGACAAATTTTCTTTCTTTCTTTTTTTTTTTTTTTTCTTTAAAGACACAGAGGGTCTTTCTGCGTTGCCCAGGCTGGCCTCGAAATCCTGGGCTCAAGGAACCCTTCCACCTCAGCCTCTCCAGTAGTTAGGACTACAAGCGTGCACCACCACTTGGCTCTTTCTTTTTCTCTTTCTTCCTTTTTTTTTTAAATTTACTTATTTTGAGACATGGTCTCTCTCGCCCAGGCTAAAGTGAAGCGGTGGGATCTCGGCTCACTTCAGCCTCACCCTCCCCAGGATCAGGTGATAGTCCCACCTCAGCCTCCTCAGTGGCTGTGGTTACAGGTGTGTGCCACCAGGCCTGAATAATTTTTGTATTTTTTTAAGAGACAGGGTTTCACCATGTTGCCCAGGCTGGTCTCGAACTCCTGGGCTCAAAAGATCCACCTGCCTCTGCCTCCCAAGGTGCTGGGATTACAAGAGTACACCACCACACCTGGCCAGCTCTTTTTTTTTTTTTTTTAATTAGAACTTTGTTTATAAAATAAAATCAAGTTTCTATAAATTTTCTTTATTTCAGAGTAATATTTCTTCAATCTGACTTTGTGTCAGAATTACCCAAAGAGTTATACAAAAACTCTAATTCCTTGACCAGCCCTCAGGCTTGAAGACACTATCTCTGAAGGTAAAGCCCCCCAAATAGGCTTTTTTTTTTTTTTTTTTTTTTTTTTTGTCGACATGGTCTTACCCTGCTGCTCAGGCTAAAGTGCAGTGGCGTGATCACTGCTTGCCGCAGCCCCAACCTCCCAGGGGTCAGGTGATCCTCCCACCTCAGCCTCCCAAGTAGCCAGGGCTACAGGCGCGTGCCACGCCTGGCTAATTTTTGTATTTCTTATAGAAATGGGGTTTTTCCAGGTTCCTCAGGCTGGTCTCAAATTTCTGAGCTCAAGTGATCCGCCCACCTAGGCCTCTCAAAGTACTGGAATTACAGGCATGAGCCACGACACTCAGCCAAAAATAGGCATTTTGAAATGCTTTCAAAGTTAGTCTTTGAACTTTTTCAAAGTCACCACTATTCCCAAGTAGTAACATCAGTAACTCCAGGGTAGTTGGCCTATATTGTTCCATTGTGGTGCTCATTCATCTCTCCGTCTGCAGTGTTTCATTTTGAAATCACCATTTTAAAAATAAAATTATGCTAAAAAGGAATCTGATGAGATAAAAGGAAAAAGATAAAAATTAAAAGTGACCACATAAAATATCAGCTCACTATTATATTCATAAATTCACTTATTTAGAAAACAAGGTTGAAATATTTGTATTCTAAATCTTTTGTGTAGGTGGGGAGAGCGGGTTGATTGGACAATAATCTTCAAGTCTATTTTGAAATTTTTAGATCAGGTGTGGTGGCTCATGTCCGCAATCCCAACACTTTGCAAGGCCAAGGCGGGAGGCAGGATTGCTTGAGCCCAGGTGTTCAAGACCAGCCTGGGCAACATAGCAAGACACTGTCTCTAAAAGAAAGAAAAAAAAGTAATTGTTTTCCCCTTGGATATTTTGTTTATTTCTTTTCTTTTCCTTCCCTTCCTCTCCTCCCCCCCTCCTCCTCCTCCTCTTCCTCCTCCTCCTCCTCCTTCTTCTTTCTTCTTTAGGGGAGAGGCACAAGACACAAGTTCCATGAATACTTATTTTCTTTTCATTTCACTGGGTTTTTCCATTCAATCTCTGTTAGCATTGTGGCAAAAAGCCAAAAAGCCTAGCTCTGAAACATGCCTTACAAAGACATCTCCTTGCTGACCTTTTTTTTTTCACTCTGTTGCCCAGGCTGGAGTGCAGTTGTGTGATTTCAGCTCACTGTAACCTCCACCTCCCAGGTTTAAGTGATTCTCTTGTCTCAGCCTCCAGAGTAACTGGAGTTACAGGCGCACACGCCACCACGCCCAGCTAATTTTTATATATTTACTTCTTTATTTTTGAGATGGAGTCTCGCTTTGTTGCCCAGGCTGGAGTGCAGTGGTGTGATCTCGGCTCACCACAACCTCTGCCTCCTGGATTCAAGAGATTCTCTTCCCTCAACCTCCTGAGTAGCTGGGACTACAGGCACACACCACCAAGCCCTGCTAATGTTTGTCTTTTTAGTAGAGACAGGGTTTCACTATGTTGGCCAGGCTGGTATTGAACTCCTGACCTCGTGATCTGCCCACCTCGGCTTCCCAAAGTGCTGGGATTACAGGCATGAGCCACCATGCCCGGCCAACGCCCAGCTAATTTTTAGAATTTAATCTAGTTTTATTTATTTATTTATTTATTTATTTATTTATTTATTTATTTATTTTGACAGAGTCTCACTCTGTCATCCAGGCTGGAGTGCAGTGGTACGATCTCAGCTCACTGCAACCTCTGCCTTCCTTCCTGGATTCAAGTGATTCTCCTGCCTCAGCCTCCCAAGTAGCTGGGATGCCCAGCTAGTTTTTGTATTTTTAGTAGAGTAAGGATTTCATCATGTTCACCAGACTTGTCTCAAACTCCTGACCTCAAGTGATCCACCTGCCTTGGCCTCCCAAAGTGCTGGGATTATAGGCGTGAGCTCCCACACTGGGCCTGGCTTTTTTATAGGCTTGATTCTCCAAGCCTGGTCCTTGGTCCAGCCGCATGGGCATCACTGGGGAACAGACTCTCAGACCCATCCATAACTACTGAATCAGCATCTGCATGTTAGCAAGATCCCCAGGTGATGTGTGTGAAAATTCAGGAACCACTATCTTACAGTAATTGTAAGAGTTACAATCTAAGGCTGGTGGAGGAGGAAAGAAGAAGAAATAAGTCTGGTTGTGGAGGGGACATGTATTAGTTTCCTAGGGCTGCTATAACAAAATACCCCACAAACTGGGTGATTAAAACAATAGAAATTTATTCTCTCACAGTTCTGGAAACCAGAAGTCCAAAGTGAAGGAGTCGGCAGAGCCATGTTCCTTCTGAAACTCTGGGTAGAATCCTTCCTTGTATCTTGCTAGCTTCCAGAGGTGACCATGGATACTTGCAGTTCCTGGGTTTGTAGCTGTATTACTTCAGTCTTTGCTCCTGTGGTCACATGGCATTTTCCCTGAGTGTCTGTCTTTTATGTTGTCTTCTTATGTTGGATTAGGGCCCAGTGAATACGTTGTAAATTGATTATACCTGCAAAGGTTCTATTTTCAAATAAGGTCACCTGAACAGGTACTGGGGTATAGGATTTCAATAAATTATTTTGGGGGACACGATTTATCCCATAATAGGGAGATGTGGAGATTTTATTATCAATAAGTGGAAATGCATTATGTGAAAAAAAAAACTTAAAAAATAAGCATTATTTTAAAATAACCTGATCGTATTTTATTTTTAAATTTTATTTATTTATTTATTTTTGAGGCAGAGTCTCACTCTGTTGCCCAGGCTGGAGTGCAGTGGCACAATCTCGACTCACTGCAACCTCTGCCTCCTGAGTTCCAGGGATTCTCCTGCTTCACCTTCCCAGATAGCTGGGATTACAGGTGCATGCCACCGTGCCTGGCTAATTTTTTTTTCTTTTTTTGTATTTTTAGTAAAGACGGGGTTTCACCACGTTTGCCAGGCTGATCTCGAACTTCTGACCTCAAGTGATCCATCTGCTTCAGCCTGCCAAAGTGCCGGGATTACAGGTGTGATCCACTGTGCCTGGCCTCAAGGGCAATTTAGCATCTCTTATAACATGATGCTGAGTTGAAGGAAAGAACTCAGTAGTTATTAATAATAATAGTCAAAGCTATGGCATACCTCTGGACAAACATACAAAATCGCACATGTTTAAATATGTATGGTACAAAGCAAGACAAACTTCTACCACAAAGGATTAGTTTGACCATAGAAAGTAAGCTCTAAAAAAAAAGGGAAAAAGCCGGGCATGGTGGCTCATGCCTGTAATCCCAGCTACTCGGGAGGCTGAGGCAGGGGGAATTGCTTGAACCCAGGAGGCGGAGTTTGCAGTGAGCTGAGATTGCGCCACTGCACTCCAGCCTGAGTGACAGAGCAAGACTCTTTCTCAAGAAAAGGAAGAAAAAGTGAAAAAAATAATTATAGCTAAAATTATAATCACATTAACAGAGAAACTGAAAATATCATAGGACCAGAGCGAGAAAGAGAAGGGAATCCTTATAATCCTGGGAAAGGATAAGAGTAGGACCAGAGGGGCAGCTTCAAGGTAATAATGTATTTTTAAAAGCCCTTGACAGTTTGTAGTAGGAATCTCTTTTTGTCTGCCCTGCATTAATTCTCCCTCTTTCCTTTGAGAAGCCTCAAGTCATCCTGGCCAACATTTCTATGTAGGACTCTCAGCCACAGTGCTTGCCTTCTCCTTGTCCCTTCCCCCAAGGTTGAAACACAGGGCTATTTATGTCCTAGGCATCCAAATATGGAGTATAGTCTCAAAAATGAAGAAGGTGTTTGAAGCTGAGTCATTTTAGTGGTAGTGATCAGAGACACAAACCAGATATTTTGTTTGTTTTACCACTGAGAATCTGAGAGCAACCCTAATTGCTATCCTCCACAAGTCCCTGTTGTTTTTTTGTTTTGGTTCTCTTTTTTTTAGACAGAGTCTCACTCTGTCACCCAGGGTGGAGTGACAACCTCTGCCTCTAGGGTTCGAGTGATTCTCCTGCCTCAGCCTCCCAAGTAGCTGAGACTACAGGTGCCTGCCACCATGCCCGGTTAAGTTTTGTATTTTTAGAAGAGATGGGGTTTCACCATGTTTGCCAGGCTGGTCTCGAACTCCTGAGATCTGATGATCTGCCCACCTAGTCCCCATTGTTTAGCTATTTTCTTTTGTTTGAAATGCTGCCTAGTATCTTTCCAAATGTTATTTTATTAAAAAAATTAAGTGTCAATGTTTAATTTGTATATTGTTATTTTTAGTTAGTTATAATTTATTTTAAATTATTTTTAATGGGCCCAGAGCTAGCCTCAGTTGATTTCTGTTGCTTACAAAGAAACCTAAGCAACAAAGATACTGGTGGAGAGAATACATACTGCTCCCACGCTAAGACACCTGAAATAGTAGTCTGCATTCATGATAAATAAAATACGCACTCTTGAAATATAATGAAGCTCTTTTCAGTTTGTTTCAATGGATTTTACCATTATTGTCCTATATATTTTTTACATGTATTTACTTATTTATTTATTTTAGAGATGGAGGGTCTCACTATGTTGCCCAGGCTGGAGTGCAGTGGCTATTCACAGGTGCAATTATGGCACATTACAGCCTTGAACTTCTGCACACAAGCTAGCCTCCTGCCTCAGCCTCTTTAGTAGCTGGAACTACAGACATGCACCACTGCATCCAGCTAGCCCTATATTTCAAGTTGAGTCATTTTTCCTTTCTAACTACCCAAATTGCCAGTGGGTGAAAATGAGAGACTCTCTATTATCATGCTACAGGAAGACAAGAATAATCTTTTAAACCTTTTATTTTTTTTTTGAGACAGGGTCTTGCTCTGTTGCCAAGGCTGAAGTGCAATGGCACAAACATGGCTAACCACAGGCTTGACCTCCTGGGCTCAAGCAATCCTCCTGTCTTAGCCTCCCAAATAGCTGGAACCACAGGGGCACACCGCCAAGCCCAGCTAATTTTATTTACTTTTTTTTTTTTTTTTTTTTAAGATGGAGTCTCCCAGAATGGAGTGCAGTGGCTCAATCTTGGCTCAATGTAACCTTCACCTCCTGGGTTCAAGCGATTCTCCCACCTCAACCTCCTGAGTAGCTGGGATTTCAGGTGCATGCCACCACACCTGGCTAATTTTTGTATTTTTAGTAGAGACGGGGTTTCGCCACGTTGGCTAGGCTGGTCTCGAACTCCTGACCTCACGTGATCCGCCTGCCTCGGCCTCCCAAAGTGCTGGAATTACAGGCGTGAGCCACTTCACCTGGCCTATTTACTTATTCTTTTGTAAATATGGGGTCTTATCATGTTGCCCAGGCTGGTCTTGAACTCCTGGGCTCAAGCGATCTTCTCGACTAGGCCTCCTCGAATGCTGGGATTACAGGCATGAGCTACTGCACCTAGCCCCAATAATCTTCTTTATGTTGTCTCCAAATGGTTTTCATGATAATTGCAATATTAAGATTAATAAAAGGTGCTCCAAACTTCCTCATTAGAGCTAGTTTACTAAGGGTCTAATTGGCATAATAGAAACAGAGTCATTGTTTTGCCAGGCTAAATGTGATCTTTTTTCTGCAAGCAAAGAAATAATTTTAGCCTAAAGCTTTCATATTGACTAACACTAATTGTGTGTGCTTTGAGTTCTCCCTGATAAAATTTAGCATTTATTTATTTATTATTCAGTCTCTGTAGAGATGGTCAAAATTTGCCAATGCTGGAGTCCAGGCCCAGTGGCTCATACCTGTAATCCTAGCACTTCGGGAGGCCAAAGTGGGAGGATCGCTTGAGCCCAGGAGTTCGTGACCAGCCTGGGCTACATGGTAAACCCAATCTCTACAAAAAATATGAAAATTATTCAGGTGTGGTGTTAGGTGCTTGTAGTCCCAGCTACTTGGGAGGCTGAGGTGGGAGGATCACCTGAGCCTGGTAGGTTGAGGCTGTGGTGAGCTGTGATTGTACCACTGCACTCCAGCCTGGGTGACAGAGTGAGACCATTTCTTAAACAAGCAAACAAAAAATTGCCAGTGCTGACTATATTGCAGGTCATTACAGTGAAGTATTGGGAACAGTTTTCAATTAATAATAATCGCACCTTGGATAAACTGCATTGGCTACCATACTGCCACTGCTCAAAGCTTTCTGATAGAATTGAATTTGACCAAGGTACATCAGCTTCTCAGAATCCTTACTGCTTGCTCTTATAAGTCTCCCTCTCTTGACATGCTTGCATCAATGGCTGCATGGTGGATATGGTTTCATTTCACTGGAGTGTAGGGGGCATATCAGGAAAGTAAATCCAAAATGGTAACTGATTTTGAGATTACAGTGAATCATGAATGCCATGATAAGGACTCCACACTTAAACAGAATGCGTTAATGGATTTTGACCAAAGTCAAAACCACAAATTGTTTCTCCTCTGCCACAACAATCAACACTTCTGAGTGAGTGTGGGGGAGGGGTTTGCCCACACAACAAGCAAGCAATCATTTCTGCAGTGGATACCAGCTGGGTGTCCTCTAATTCAATTCTGACACTATCTACCTGAAGATAGTGTCAGATCCCACAGGCTGAGACCTACATCCCCAAAACTGCCCCTCTTCCCCACTTCCGTTGCCAGTCACAAGCCGCAGCTTGTTCTACCTGTGTTTCTGATCAGCCAGCTATAAACTGGGGATCCTACAGCCTCCTCCTGGGTTTATCTATTTGCTAAAGCAGGCTAGAGAACTAGGGGAAACATTTATGTTGTTTACTGGCTTATGATGAGGGATATTACAAAGGATACAGATGAAGAGATGCATAGGGAAAGGCCTGGGGCAATGGGAGCAGAGCTTCCACGCCCACCCTGAGCACACCACCCCGTAGAACATCTCAGAAACTCTGTGAATCCTTCTCTTGGGTCTTTTGTGGAGATTACATTGGATTGGCATGATTGCTAACTATGTGGAAATGTGATTGGACACAAAAGCATGATCTCATGGTAATGGGCTAAGAGGGAAAACTCAGCAAGGCCTGTCTGTTTAGATTTTTCTTGACCTTTCTGTGCAGCATTTTTTCCTCCAGGGTATGGGGCATGAATTCTTCTGAAAGGCAGGGGAAGATTAGGGTCCTTCCTTGGGGACAAAAAGGAGCAGGTGAAAGAAGGGCAGGAGAAGGCCGGGAGTGGTAGCTCGTGCCTGGAATCCCCACACTTTGGGAGGCCAAGACGAGTGGATCACCTGAGCCCATGAGTTTGAGACCAGCCTGGCCAACATGGTGAAACCCTGTCTCTATTAAAAATACAAAAAAATTAGCTGGGCATGATGGTACAAGCCTGTAGTCTCATCTACTCAGAAGGCTGAGGCAGGAGAATCGCTTGAACCTGGGAGGCGGGGTTGCGGTAAGCTGAGATCGCACCACTGCTTTTCAGCCTGGGTGATAGAGTGAGACTCTTCCTCAAAAAAAAAAAAAAAAAAAAAAAGGGCAGGAGAAGATGAAAGAAAAAGATTCTGCTTTCTGAGGCTTGCTTCTGAGGCCTTAAGTGCCTCAACATTATAACAAAATATTATAACGAAAGCTATGAGAGTTATGAGCTGGGAACTGTGGATTAAGATCGATATATAAGTGCATGTCCTTTTCTGCAATCTATTATTTTTCCTAGCGTTTCTAATTTAAAAAAATTTTTTTATCGACCGTAATTTCTTCCAAAGTTCTCCAACATACTACTTGGTCTATGGAAACTTTTCTTTCTAGGAGACCTCCAGCCTCTGGTATCCCTCTGGCCTCTTTGAACTGATTGCTTTCTAGCCCTGTTGAACAGCTATTACTTTGAGACTTCTGTACATTGCAATATTAGGCTGGAGCCACTGTCTTCTAGATCCCATATCTTCATTCCTTGACTTATTCCCTCTACTCTCAAGTATCTTTAAAGAGAAAATGCCTGAAAGATAAACTTACTAATGCCTGCATATCTAAAAATGTTTTTTTGTTGTTACGTTTAATTGATTATTTATTTATTTATTTTGAGATGAACTTTTACTCTTGTTGTCCAGACTGGAGTGCAATGGAGCAATCTTGGCTCACCACAACCTCCACCTCCCAGGTTCAAATGATTCTCCTGCCTCAGCTTCCCAAGTAGCTGGGATTACAGGCATGTGCCACGATGCCCGGCTAATTTTGTATTTTTAGTAGAGACGGGGTTTCTCCATGTTGGTTAGGCTGGTCTTGAACTCCTGACCTTAGGTGATCCACCCACCTCGGCCTCCCAAAATACTGGCATTACAGGCATAAGCCACTGCAACTGGTCCATTTAATTGATTTTTAAGCTGTCTAGAATTCTTGATTGAAATCATTTTCCTTCAAAAACCAACAACATTGCTTCATTGTCTTAACAGTATTGCAGATGAGAAGTCAGATGAAAGCTTGAATTTTAATTCTTTATTTTTTCCATTCTAACCCTTGAATTTCTTCTCTTTCTTCTTCTTCTTCTTTTTTTTTTTCTCTTGTTTTCAAAGAGGGGATCTTGCTGTGTTGCCCAGTCTGGTCTTGAACTCCTGGGCTCAAACAATCCTCCCATGTTGGCCTCCCAAAATGTTGAGATTACAGGCATGAGCCACTGTACCCAGCCTTCTTTATCCTTTTCTTTTCTTTTTTTTTTTTTTTTTTAAGCGAAAGCAAGTTTATTAGGAAAGTAAAGGAATAAAAGAATGGCTACTGCATAGACAGAGCAGCCTATTCTTTATTTTTAGTTTAGCTATTCCTAGCTTTCTGTAATTTTAGGGTATTGTTTTTACTAAAGGGTTTTCCATTTATTCTGCTCACCATTTAGCAGAAATTTTCAGTTGGGAAATTCATGGTTCTTCAATAGAATTTCTCTGATAAACTTATTAGCGCTTTATCAGAGAAAAAGATGAAGCAATAGGTGTGTAAATACATTTTCAGGCTGTACAGCTAAGATTTATAGGCACAAGCTAAACAATCTATCCACTTTTAACAATTTGTGAAGATAATTAAAAGACACACATAGAGCATTCCAAAACTAAATGTAGCAATCTACTGGTGAAAAATTCCTAGTTTTCTTTCAATCAAGTGTTCCTTAAATGTAAAAGAGCAAATTTCAAATATACATCTCATTCTTATTCACTACATCTAAACACAGGTGAAAACAAAACAAAACAAAAAACTCCCTGCAACAATGGTATGTACAACTCTTCATAAGGCTTATATCCTTACTAAAATATTGTAGCTCATGCAGTTCACTTTCTATTAATAGAACAGCCTGATGACTCATTTTGCACATTTAGAGTGTAATGAGGATTTCCAGATCTGCAATACCTGTGATGACCATAAATACCTCCTTCAAATTAAAGCACATTTAAAAAAATAGTTCTTTTGAAATATTATTTTGAAAAAGATAAGATGATTTATGTACAGTAATTTTTATGCATTTTAGTGCATAGTTTTGCAAGCTTTGACAAATGCATACAGTCATGTAACCACCACCACAATCAAAACACCAAGTAGTTCCTTCACTCCTCGAAGTACCTCCTACCTCCCCGCAACCTCTCATCCTTTTGAAATCAAACCCAACCCTGCCCTGCAGCCCCTGGAAATCACCCATTTGTTTGTTTGTTTGTTTTCTATATAATGTTGCCTCTTCCAGAATGCCATGTAAATGTTATCAGAGAGTATGCAGACTTTTGAATTTGGTCTTTTTTCATTTAGCATAATGAATTTGAGATTTATCAGTTTTCCTCAGTATATCGGTAGTCTGTTCCTTTTTATTGCTGATAGTATTCCATCTTACAGATATGCCAGAGTCAGCTTACCCAAATATTGATATTTAACCATTTATCAAGACCTTATTTTATAGATGAGGTTAGTTTCATGACTTTTGAAATTATACTTTTTTTTTTTTTCTTGAGATGGAGTCTCACTCTGTTGCCCAGGCCGGAAAGCAGTGGCACTATCTCGGCTCACTGCAACCTCCACCTCCGGGGTTCAAGTGATTATCCTGCTTCAGCCTCCCAAGTAGCTGAGATTATAGGTGTGCGCCACGACGCTTGGCTAATTTTTGTATTTTAAGTAGAGATGGGGTTTCACCATGTTGGCAAGGCTGGTCTCCAACTCCTGACCTCAAGTGATCCACATGCCTGCATCTCCCCAAGTGCTGGGATTACAGGTATGAGCCACCACCCCCGGCCTATGCATTTATTAAGAAGGAAAAAAGGAGCCAGGCGTGGTGGCTCATGCCTGTAATCCCAGCACTTTGGGAGGCCAACATGGGTAGATCACGAGGTCAGGAGTTCAAGACCAGCCTGGCTAACATGGAGAAACCTCATCTTTACTAAAAATACAAAAAAATTATCAGGGCGTGGCAGTGGGCGCCTGTAATCCCAGCTACTCAGGAGGCTGAGGCAGGAGAATCGCTTGAACCCGGGAGGCAGAGGTTGCAGTGAGCCGAGATCGTGCCATTGTGGTCCAGCCTGGGTGACAGAGCAAGACTTCGTCTCAAAAAAAAGAAGGAAGAAAGGTGCATTCTCATAATGCCTTAAATTCGTTAGTTACTTGGGATTTATTTGACAATGTATTAGATATAACTGTTTCAAAAGATATGTTTTTTCATATACTGCAGAAAACAATAGATATTTGTTCAACTCTCTAATTGTATTAGAGTGTGCATTTGAAATGTGTATTGTGATTCAAAAGTTTTCTCTACCTGGAAGGGGAGTACAACACATGGGATTATTATTGCTGATGACACCGGATGATTGTTTTGCCTAAACTCCTGAGGTAAGTGCTCTATGAAGACCCCATTCAACCCAGACCTTTGAAATGGCTCACTTCCCATTTAAACCCTATTAATCTTTTACCTCATGGAGGCAACAGGTGGTTTAGAAAAGAGCCAATAGAAAGATAATTTTTGTCCTTCAGGATCAGTGCCAATGGAAAAAAGTGACCTGAAATACAGATCTCAGGCCTGACATGATGAAAATCTAATGCCACAGCTGTTGTCTCTCAGAACTGTCACTCATCATGTTTTAATTTCACAGTTTTGATTTAATCTTTTCTAAATACAGCACTGGATAAATACAGAACAAGATAACAAGAGTTCCCAGCAAAGGAGCCAGGTTGGTATTCACACTATCCTCTTTTCACCTCCTCCCCAGCCCTTCGGGTTTTATTTTCTGTGGTGATTGCATCGCCAGCACCACAACTTTTTGTATTCGTGAGGGACAGGGCTTCTTTACTAGCTCTTGAGCCTAACAAGAATCCTAGTGGTCTGATTTCAGTGTGATTTATTTATCTTTCTTATCAGGCTAACCAGAATGCTTTTATCAGCCATGTTAATTTGTAACACACAGTGGAATTAGGTTTGCAGGTAAAAAAAAAAAAAGAAAAGAAATTTTTCAGTGATGTACCCCTAAGAGCCCCTCTTTTCTAAGCTCTATAATGAAAAAAGTAAGTTAAATAAACCAACAAATAAAAGGAATGAGTAATACTTGAGAGCTGAGTCTCGAAAGATGATTAGCTGTTGGCCCACCTTTATAAGGTTTTGGTGAAATTCCTTATCATACATTTTTCTATAAATTAAGTAGTCATTCTCAAAGTTTGTATTGCAGAATAAATCACAGTGAATTGAAAGGAAATAATTATGTATTAAAAACTATAATT
This sequence comes from Theropithecus gelada, assembly GCF_003255815.1. Taxonomy (NCBI): domain Eukaryota; kingdom Metazoa; phylum Chordata; class Mammalia; order Primates; family Cercopithecidae; genus Theropithecus; species Theropithecus gelada. Next base: position 86,737,437 of record NC_037673.1, on the reverse strand, counting down.
GGCAAGCATTATGCTATAGAGATTTTACATATTTCATTTTATGTTATCTCAATAACTGTGAAATATTAATTACAAAGCCACATTTAAAGAACTACATTGAGTTATAATTTACATACAATAAAATGCACCCATTCTAAGCATACAATCTTGATGAACGTGTATGCTTGAGTAAACCACTACTACAAGATATAGAGCATCCTCCCCGTCACCCACAGGCCTCCCTAATGTCTCTCTTCAGTCGATTCTGCCTCCACCCTCAGCCCCAAGCAACTGATCTGCTTTCTATCATGACAGATTGCTTTTGCCTTTTTCAGATTATTCTGTAAACAGTGTGTACTCTTTTTGGCCTGGCTTTCTTACTTAGCATAAACTTTTTGAGAGTCATCAATGTTGTTGCATGCATCTGTAACTTGTGTTTTTTGTTTTTCCCCTACTGATTACTGAGTTTTATTTCATTTTATGAATACACCACAATTAGTTTATCCATTTGCCTGTTGATGAACATTCGGATTGTATCCACTTTAGGGCTATTTTGAGTAAAGCTGCTATGGACATTTCTATGTAAATCTTTATGTAGTATTCATTTCTCTTGGGCAAATATCTAGGAGAAAATGCCTGGGCTGTATGATTAAGTATATAATTTTAGTCATTTTAGTGGGTTTGTAGAGGTATATCATTGTGTTTTTAACTTGCAGTTTCCCGAAGACTAAGGATAAGACTAAGGACATTGAACAATTTAATTTACCACTATTTCATATGTTTTGATGCTGTTGTGAATGTAGTTGTTTCTTTAATTTCATATCCAAGGGATCTTGGTTAGTATCTAAAATATAATTTATTCTTTAATATTGACTTTATTTCCTATAATTTTGCTAAATTCACTTATTTGTCTCAGTAGTTTATTTGGAATTCCTTAAACTTTTCTATATGCACAATCATATTGTTGATGGGTAAATACAGTTTTACTTCCTCCTTTCCAATCTTGCTTTGTATTTTTTTTCTTGCCTTATTGTAATGACTAGGATTTCCAGTACTTTGTTGAATATATATGATAAATGCAGACTATCCCTTCATCTTTGGAGGAGAAATACTCAATATTTCAATATGATGTATGATGTTACCTCTAGGTTTTCCACAGTTGCCCTTTATCAGATTGAGGATGCTCTTTTCTATCCTATTTGTTAAGAGTTTTGCCACGAAGGGTGTTGAAATTTGCCAGATACCTTTTCTGTATCTACTGAAATGATTATATATTTTTTTCTTATTTATTCTATTAATATGGTGAATTACATCGACTGATTTTTTTTTTTTTTTTTTTTTTTTGACAGAGTCTCACTCTTGTTGCCCAGGCTGGAGTGCAATGGCATAATCTCAGCTCACTGCAACCTCTGCCTCCCAGGTTCAAGTGATTCTTCTGCCCTAGCCTTCCAAGTAGCTAGGATTATAGGTGTGTGCCACCACATCTGGCTAATTTTTGTATTTTTAGTAGAGATGGGGTTTCACCATGTTGACCAGGCTGGTCTTGAACTCCTGACCTCAGGTGATTTACCGCCTTGGCCTCCCAAAGTGCTGGGATTACAAACATGAGCCACCGTGTCTGGCCATATCAACTGATTTTAAATGTCAAATCAAGTTTGAAATCCTGCAATTACAAATACATAGTCATGGTCATGACATATTAATCCTCTTTATGTATTGCAGGATTGATTTTCTAATAGTTTAAAGATTTTTTTCCATTTGTCTATGTTCAGGAGAGATTAATCTATAGTTTTCTTTCTCATGATGTCTTCAACTGGTTTTGGTATTGACATAACAGTAGTCTTGTAAAATAAGTCAAAAACAGAAGTCACACCTTCAGTTTTTCTTATGCAGTTTCTGTGGACTTGGTATTACTCTTTTATTGACTGTCTAATATAGTTCACTAGTAAAGCCATCTAGACCTGGAGTTGTGTGTGTTTATGTGTGAGAAAGTTTTAATTTGAATTTAATTTCTCTAATACATATTTGACTATTTATATTTTCTATTTTCTATTAACAAAATTAGTAATTTGGGTCTCTCAAGTAATTTGTTTACTTAACCATTGAATTTATTGGCATAAGGATGTTTAAATATTCCCTTATTTTATGTTTAAATATTCCCATTTTAATGTTTGTAGGTCTGTAGTGCCACCCCTTCTTCTTCATATTAGTAACAAAGTGCTATAATATTTGCTTTCAGCAGTTATGAATCTTTTAAATAAAGCGAGGAAATGTATGTGTGTACAATATACTACATATCTGTTTACCCACACAGTTACCATTTCCAGCATTCTTCTTTCCTACCTATAGATTCCAGTTATGATCTACGTAGTTTAGGTGTTAGCCAAGGATTGGGGAAATTTTTAAAATTCAATCTGGAGTAGCACTCTCTGTAGTTCCCTTAATTACAGAGCTACCCCTTCTCACTCTCCACAAATTTCCAACTATTCCTCCAGCATCTCAGGCCATTAAGCCTTCAGCTTTCTGCTGCCTCACGCTGCATTCCGGTTGGGAATATACTCTGTCAGGGACCAACAAAGTCACAGATCTTGCCTGAGATAGTTCTGATACAATGTTCAGATACATTATTCTCTCTTTTCTACCTATCTTTTGCTATCCCCATGTGGTCTTTTCTACTTATCCATAATTTAGCAGTCAGCTAGGGATTTGGGTAGAGTTTATACTCAGAATTTGGGCCTTATCCCTTTTGTAGTTTCCTTCCTTCTAAGATTTCCTCCTAAAGTTCCAGCTACTCTGAAAGCTCTGTACTCTGTCTTCTTCCACCAGTAATACTGTAGTTTTCTGTCCCAGGAGCTTTGGGCATTGCAAACTGTCCTCAGGCAAAACACACACACACACACACACACACACAAATCGCAATTCTTACCTGCTGCTGTTACAATCTTTCAAGAATAAACTGTGTGCAACTTCTGGTTTTCTCCAGAGTCTTCAAATCATTGTTTTAAATAAATGTTTGTCCAGCTTTTATCATTGTTACCTGCATAAGGGTTCACCTGACCACTTTATAATGCCATAGCTAGAAACTTAACCCTCGACTTTCAGCATTTGGCTTTACAATTGTACACTGAAATTGTTTCTTATATGTGTGGTTTCCACAGATTGATCGGACCATTCTCTCTATAGGTATTGGGAATGATATTTTTATTTGTATGTGCCTTAAATGCCTAATTTTATTGCACATAAATTTATTGAATATTTGCTTGACTTGAATACAAAGGTAAATAAAACTTGGCATTAAGGACTTGTCTAATGTGGGAAAATAATAAATAGTGGAGTATGTATAATGAATTGCTGTTATGCCAGAAGTGGTTAGAGGGTACCATGGATCACAATGAATGTTAAGGGTCAAGACCTCAGAGAGGTTAGAGAAAGTCTTTACAGAATTAGCAACCCAGCTACTCGGGAGGCTGAGGTGAGAGGATCACCTGAGCCCAGGAGTTCAGGTCCAGCCTGGGCAACATAGTGAGACCCCCTTCTCTAAAAAAGAAAAGTAAGTTAAATAAACCAACAAATAAAAGGAATGAGTAATACTTGAGAGCTGAGTCTTGAAAGATGATTAGCTGTTGGCCCACCTTTATAAGGTTTTGGTGAAATTCATTATCATACATTTTTCTATAAATTAAGTAGTCATTCTCAAAGTTTGTATTGCAGAATAAATCACAGTGAATTGAAAGGAAAAATTATGTATTAAAAACTATAATTGGCAAGCATTATGCTATAGAGATTTTACATATTTCATGTTATTATCTAATAACTGTGAAATATTAATTATTAGCCCTATTATAGAGATAAGAAAAAATAATTTTCAATTTGCCCAGTGTCAAGCAATTAACAAGTTATGTACATTCCTTCACCAAGTATTTTTAAAGCACTTGTTACATGCCAGACAGACATTATTCTTGGTGTTGAGTAATACAAAAATAAGCAACATAAAGTCCTTGGCCTTATGGAATTTACATTCTAATGGGGGAAGTCAGATTACAAACTAATAAACACATAAATATATGATGTTTTCATTGGCAATAAGTGCTACAGAGGAAAATAAAAAAGGCAAGGAGGTGATATGTTACTAGATATAGAGGATGATCAGAAAAGTCTTCTTAAAGAGACATTTGAGCAAGATCTGGAAGAAGTAAAGGAGGATGCCATGAAAATACCTGGGGGAACAGCATTCAGAAGGTAAAGAGGACAGCACATGCAAAAGTGCATTCTTTGGTGTGTATGAGGAATATGAAGGAGGTCAGTGGGGCTGCTGTGCAGTGCGAGATGGGGAAATGGTAGGAGATGAGATGAGATAGCTAGGGGAGCCCAGCTCATTCAGGGCTTTGTAGGCCAATGAACTTTTGAATGGATGAAATGAATGAAGCGGGAAATCACTGGAGGCTTTTGAGCATTAGAGAGGCATATTATGTCTTATATTTTAGAAGAACCACTCTGGTATGGAAAATAAACTATGGGGCAAGGGTGGAAGCACATAGACCAGCTAGGAGATTATTACGATTGCTCAGGTAGGAGATTGGACCAGCATTGTGGCCAGTGAAGCTGGAGAGAAGAATTTGGATTTTGAACTTATTCTGTGTGTAGTGTTGACAATATTCCCAATGAATTGGAAGTATCTTTTGAAAGAAGAGCCAAACTCAGGTAAAGCTAATTCTGAACTCACACTTCCTCTAAGTGCAAGGAAAAAAAAATCTATTTAAAGAAGAAAAGCAGTGGAAAAATGCACAATTTGTACAGTTATACATACTGGTAAGAAACTAAGATGAAACTCACGGTCACTGGCAACTCTAAATTATTTTAATCACCCAAAATGTCTTCAAACTGAATTGCCCAGTGTGTCAACCTGAAGTACATTCCTTGTTATGAAAACGGATAATATACAGAGTGTATGCCAATTTGTGAATACTTTAGGATTCTGTGCATATAAAAATACTTTACTCAAGGTTGAAAAATAACTAAAAGTAAAATGAGATCATGACAATTCTGTGAAGTACAAGATGAACAACTATTAGTCCTACTATTCCATAAGTTACACATTTAAAGTCAGGATAAATATATGGCCCCTTTGGTCAAATCCAATTAATCAAGCACTAGGATCAGGGTCTATGGATTCTAATTATAGAGCAGAGATACTCTTTGATCAATTGCTGACTCATGCTCAAGATTGCCTGCCTTTTTGGCCTATTTTTAATTAAAGGTATCAAATATTTGATACCATACCCATGACAAGCATTTTGAAGCACCAATAGATGGTATAAGAAGATCCTACACAATGTTAGATTTAGAAGTGTCTACCAAAGGATAGCTCACTGAAGTACAAATAACTTGGAAGAACCAATTTCTAAGTCTTTATGTTCTATATCAATTATCCTAATTATTTTGAAACATCTATAATTTTTTTTTTTTTTTTTGAGATTGAGTCTTACTCTGCTGCCCAGGCTGGAGTGCAGTGGTGTGACCTTGGCTTACTGCACCCTCTGCCTCCTGGGCTCAAGTGAGTCTCCTGCCTCAACCTCCTGAGTAGCTGGGACTACAGGCATGCACCACCATGCCTGACTAATTTTTTGTAGTTTTAGTAGAGATGAGGTTTCACCATCTTGGCCAGACTGGTCTTGAACTCCTGACCTCAGGTAATCCATCTGCCTTGGCCTCCCAAAGTGCTGGGATTCCTGGCATCTACTACCATGCCCAGCCATAAAAACATCTATAATTGTGTAGATTTCCTTACTACTTACTCTGCAGTGGCAAAATCTGTTTAAATATATGCGTGTTTCTTCGGTGGGAGGTGTTTAGAAATGCACACAGAAGGAACATTTGCAAACACATTTAAACAAACTTGTTTGGAGACTATGATTTTTACTTCTATGATGTTGAGCACATAAAATGACAATTATGTTTTTCCTCTAAAATAAAAAAAATAAAGAAAATGTTTAGACGTGAGGCGGCCATAGAATTTATCTGTACTGAAGCAATAGGGTTGTGTGGATTCTTATCTTCCGTTGTAAATATTTTGCACTTGTCTAGAGTAAGCCTCGGTAATTAGGCCATAATCGTAATTTGTCACTCTTAAAGACTACAGCTGTGTGTATTTGCAAAGGTTAATGATAATTAGATTTTTCAATAATTCTGGGAGCATTGTTTACCAGACTAAGATGGCTAGCAAGACTCTTATTGTTTACTTGATATAAATATATTTTATTAAATATTTAAGACTACATAGCTACATAACTTTGTAAAGAAAGCTTTTAACCAAATTTTGGAAATTAAAGGTGAATTGTTTCTTTCTAAAGCTGTGATTTTAACCTTCAGAGTGCCCAGTCATGTGCCATATACTATTTAATGTTTAATAAATAGATGTCATGACATCTATACACACATATATTTTAGTATTAAAATGTATATTATTGGTTTTTCCTTAAAACTATTCAGAAGGTAATAAGCAATTCTATTTCTATTTTACAAACAAAGGTATGAATATTTAAATGTGTAATAGGCTAAATCACATGAGTAGCAGAATGAGTACCAGAGCATGATTCATTAATTTTGTGTTTACAGATCAGTGAGCCCCAGAATAGTTTTGTTTCTGGACTGTTCTTTAGTCAGGGTGGATTAAACTACATCTGTATTTGCTGTTGGAGAGATTCCAAATGCACATTTTATATGGTATAAGTTGAAAGTGGAATAAAATGTTACTAGAAAACATCACCTTTTCCAAATAAAGTCAAGGCTTTCAAAAGAAGCATAGTCTAGATTCATATAATTCTGGAACACCAGAATAAATAAACCAATCAATAAACTAATAAGTGAAGGAAGGTTTCTTAGTTACTCTTCCAGATTTTATGGCTGGTTGCAGTATCATGCTCATGTTAGTAAACAGCTTTGGGAAGCCTACTAGCCAACAGAAATGTGAACTAAAGATTATTCTCAGTGGAATAACATTAGTTAACATTAACCAGATAGCAAATTTCAATAAAATCATTTAAAATTGGAGAACATAACCCAATTTGGAAACTTCTGTTACCTATGCAAACAACAATGGTATTGAACACGTACTTTTTTTTGAGATGGAGTCTTGCCCTGTCGCCCGGGCTGGAGTGCAGTGGTGTGATCTCAGCTCACTGCAACCTCTGCCTCCCAGGTTCAAATGATTCTCCTGCCTCAGCCTCCTGAGTAGCTGGGATTACAAGCACCTGCCACCAGGCCTGGCTAATGTTTTGTATTTTTAGTAGAGACGGGGCTTCACTATATTGTCCAGGCTTGTCTTGAACCCCTGACCTTGTGATTCGCCTCCCAAAGTGCTGGGATTACAGGCATGAGCCACCGCGCCCGGCCTGAGCAATTATTTTATGTCCACCAGTGGTATAGGGTGATGAGATATGAGAGAGAAAAGTAAGCATTTTTTGCCTTCAAAGAATTTATCATCTAGTTCTTCCTGACTATTTCATTTCAGGGTGGCCAATACAAGCTTTAGATGCCTCTTGATACCTTTAATTAAAGAACCAAATTTTGTCAGAATCATTCAACTCATCAGGTACCGTGGCTTACACCTGTATCCCAACACTTTGGAAGGCTGAAGTCAGAGGATCATTTGAACCCAGGAGTTCAAGACCAGCCTGGGCAACATAGCAAGACCCTGTCTCCACAAAAAAATTTAAAAATTAGCTGGGCATGGTGGCATGCACCTGTAGTCCCGGCTACATGGGAAGCTGAGGTGGGAGGACTGCTTGAGCCTGAGAGGTTAAGGCTGCAGTGGACCATGATTGTGAAACTGCACTTAAGCCTGGGCAACAGAGTGAGACCCCACCCCCACCCCCACCCCCACCCCCACCCCGTCCCCCTAAAGAAAGAGAAAAAAAATCTCTCATCTCTTTTGGAAGTTATCAAGAAGTAAATGAAGGATAGTGAAAACATATACTGCAAAAAGTCCTTATTTTCTTCAGTTGGTGATGATTCAGTGACCTGTTAGAAAGATCCCAGTGTAGAAAAGGCCTTGACCAGTCAGGTGATCTTTGTGAACTCCTTCACCCTCAGAAAGGAAATAAAATATTGACTCTGCCTCCTGGCACTGGCAAGAAACACATGAATGCCTGTGTAAGTGCATACCAAGGACTGCAATGTCATTTTTCAACAGATTTCCAAAGCAGCAAAGAGCAAGCATTTAAACCACGCAATTGAATTTTAGGAAAAATGCTCAAAAATAAAATTTAACTAATTATTCAACTTTGTTAGGCACTCTGCCCGATCATCTTTCTTTTTTCCTACACAGCGCAAAACACTTCTTTGTGGTATTCATTTCAAGGAAAAAATAATAATTGTTGTGCCAAATTTTTGGTAAAAATTACTTAAAAACTTATCAGTCTACTAGATTTTTTATTGTTATTATTTTTTATTTTATTATTATTATTATTATTTTGAGATGGAGTCTTGCTCTGTTGCCCAGGCTGGAGTGCAGTGGCAAGATCTCGGCTCACTGCAAACTCCGCCTCCTGGGTTCACGCCATTCTCCTGCCTCAACCTCCTGCGTAGCTAATTTTTTGGTACCTGCCACCACGCCCAGCTAATTTTTCGGTATTTTTTTTTTTTTTTTTTTTTTTTAGTGGAGATGGGGTTTCACCATTTTAGCCAGGATGGTCTCTATCTTCTGACCTCGTGATCTGCCTGCCTTGGCCTCCCAAAGAGCTGAGATTACAGGCATGAGCCACCACACCCGGCCCACAGTTACTTTCTAAAGTTTTAACAAGCAGTTACTATGTCTGTGTTTGCGTTTCAGTTTCCAGAATTTCCTTATATTGACTCCTTTTTTGTCCTCTTTGTCTTTATGGGTTTGTTCCTCTTTTTAAATCACTTTTCTGTCATTTTAATGAAATTTTAGAAAGAAAGTAAACACAAACACGTATTTGATTCTTTATCTTTATCTAGAACTCTATTCTTTACTTTTCATTATTTTAGTTATTACAGCAACTAGTCCAGAAGCTATGGGTAGTAGGATTTTACGAAATGTCCAAAGATAGATATCTTTCAAGGTGGTTTACGTTAGGCAGATCTAGGCTAATTATGAAAACTCCTATTTGGTTCTCAAAATTTTCCTAAGCTATTATTAACATACACAGCAGTTTATGCATTGCTTAAGTTGTCTCAGAAAAAACTACCCTCTGATTTTGTAGGTCCTAAAACTGAATTGTTCTATACATAATTTCCTTCACATTTTGAATTCAATGGGAGTCTTTTTCACTAATGTGGGCAAATTTATTCTTTAATCTATTTTTCACCAAAATGTTTTCTTTCTTTCTATCTATCTATCTATCTATCTATCTATCTATCTATTATCTATCTATAAAATATGGTATGGATGTTTTTTCCCTCTGTGATGGTTAATATTGTCAACTTGATTGAATCGAAGGATGCAAAGTATTATCCCTGGGTGTGTCTGTGAGGGTGTTGCCAAAGGAGATTAACATTTGAATCAGTGGAATGGGAAAGGCAGACCCACCCTCAATCTGAGTAGGCACAACCTAATTAGCTGCCAGCACAGCCAGAATAAAAGCAGGCAGAAGAATGCGAAAAGACTAGACGGGCTTAACCTCTCAGCCTACATCTTTCTCAATGCTGGATGCTTTCTGCCTTCAAACATCGGACTCCTCGTTCTTTAGCTTCGGGATTTGGACTGGCTTCCTTGCTCCTCAGCTGGCAGACAGCCTATTGTGGAACCGCACCTTGTAATCATGTGTGTCAATGCTCCTAATATAAAGGAGCATTTATATATATAAATATATATATAATCTTTATATATACATCTTTATATATACATTTCCCTCATGAGAACCCTAATCCACCCTCCAAATCTCGTGTTGGAATATAATCCCCAACGTTGGAGGTGGGGCTTGGTGGGAGGTATGTGGGTCGTAAGGGTGGATCTCTCTGGCTTGGTTCTGTCCTCTCAGGAATGAATGAGTTCTTGCTGTATGAGTTTGTACAAGATCTGGTTGTTTAAAAGAGCCTGAAACTTTCTCCTCTCTCTGTTGCTCCCTCTCTTGCCATGTGATAGGCCAGCACTCCCTTCGCCTTCTGCCATGATTATAAGTTTCCCGAGGCCTCACCAGAAGCCAACCAAATGCTAGTGCCATGCTTCCTGTATACCCTGCAGAACTGTGAGTCAAAGAAAGCTCTTTCGTTTATAAATTACCCAGTCTCAGATATTCCTTTCTAGCAGTGCAAACAGATAACACAGTATATTAAATTGCTTTTTTATGGCATACAAACAATGAGCAAGCCCTAAAAATTGTATTTTCAATAGCATCTCTATTCTTGTTTTTTGTAATAAAAATTATATTATTTTACTTATTTTACCAATCACTTATTCAAAGGACTACTTTCAGGTACATCTTAGTATAAATTCAATGTTTATAAAATTTATAGAGCTGGCCAGGTGCAGTGGCTCACGCCTATAATTCCAACACTTTGGGAGGCAGAGGTGGGTGGATCATCTGAGGACAGGAGTTCAAGACCAGCCTGGCCAATATGGCGAAACACTGTCTCTATTAAAAATACAAAAATCAGCTGGGTGTGATGGCAGGCACCTGTAATCCTAGCTACTCAGGAGGCTGAAGCAGGACAATTGCTTGAACCCAGGAGGCGGAGGTTGCAGTGAGCCAAGATGGTGCCATGCACTCCAGCCTGGGCAGCAAGAGCAAAACTGTCATAAAAAAGAGTTATCTCTGCTAGGTTATAAGTATTTGGACATCAAAAATAGGTTAATATTTATATTCATGTATTTCTTTCCATGTCTAATACAGTGCATTGTACCTTGACCTTGCACAATAAATGACTGTGCAATTGCTATTTCAGCATAATTACCATGCAGCAAGACTAGATTAAAAACTGCACTGGGCACAGTGGCTCACAAGTGTAATCCCAGCACTTTGGGAGGCTGAGGCAGGTGGATCACGAGGTCAGGAGATCAAGACCATCCTGGCTAACATGGTGAAACCCCGTCTCTACTAAAAATACAAACAAAATTAGCCGGGTGTGGTGGCAGTTGCCTGTAGTCCCAGCTACTCGGGAGGCTGAGGCAGGAGAATGGTGTGAACCTGGGAGGTGGAGCTTGCAGTGAGCCGAAATTGTGCCACTGCACTCCAGCCTGGGTGACAGAGCAGAGAGAGACTTTGTCTCAACAACAGCAACAACAACAACAACAACAACAACAACAAAACAAAGCAGCTGTGGGGAAAATAGAGAAGTAAATACATTTTATGTCAGTTTTCTTAGAGGCTCAAAATTGTTGGCACTAGGTGCTTTTGAACTATGGTGAATGTGAGCCTATAAATAGGAGATTGTGTTGAAAGTGTTTATACGATGCAGTTGGACACCTCTCACCCCAGAGCTCTTCCCCTGCTCTGTATAGTGGATCAAGTGCAGGCACAACAAGGACAAAATATTGCAGGTTTATTCGAAAGAGAATATTGGAAATGGAAGACACTAGGCAACATCGAAGCTAGGGGCTACTCTGCCAAGAACAGTGGAATTGAGTGATTTTAAACATATATTCTAAGAGCAGTCAGCTTGTCTTCCTATCCTTAGTTCCCAGAATGTTTGCTTCCAGCCTCTACTCTCTCTAGGCTGAAGAGTGGAAAAGTCATCTCTGGGGAACCTGATGAGTCAAGAAGACCTAAAGATCCTGATATCAGAGTTCCTTTAAAGAAATGGGCCGCCCATATCGCCCACCAAGAGTAAAGGACCCCCTAAATGTAGTGCATCCAGAAGATGCTCAGAGCTCTCTATTAGCTTTCTAGTCACCTGCTCTTAGAGAATCCAAGGTCCTTCAACATCTGAGAGGATCCTCTTATGTGAAAGACAGAGAGGGCAACAAGGAGATTAAGACAACAATGAAGGGATGGATACAGGCAGGAGGAGAACATGGAAATACTTTTGTATCTCTGATAGAGAAGAGAGAATGCTGTATCCATAAAAGAGAACAGGTTGATGATCTATCTGTCTGTCTATCTGTCTATTTATCTATCTATCATCTATTTATCTATCTATCATCTATCTATCATCTATTTATCTGTCTGTCTCTAAAAACAGTAAGAAAGATATCCTCAATATTCAAATCACAAGAATATATATCAAAAAAAATATTCAATAGAAGAGTTGAAGGCTGGGCATAGTGGCTCACACTTGTAATTCCAGCACTTCGGGAAGTCGAGGGCGGGAGAGGGGGTGGATTGCTTGAGGGCAGGAGTTTGAGACCAGCCTGGCCAACATGGTAAAAGCCTGTCTCTACAAAAAATGCAAAAATTAGCTGGGCATAGTGGCACATGTGTGTAATCCCAGCTACTCGGGAGGGTGAGATGAGAGGATCACCTGAGCCTGGGAGTTAAAGATTGCAGTGAGCTATGATTGTGCCACTACACTCTAGCTTGGGTAACACAGTGAAACTTTGTCTCAAAAACAAAAACAAACAAACAAAAAGAGTAGAAAGATAACTATATAAATTGAGGACATCTCTCACAAGGTAGAGTGAAAAGACAACGAGAAGGATAATTACATAGAGAAAAGATTTAGAGGACTAAAGGACCAGTGCAAGAAGTTCAATATCTGACAGGTATTTCAGATGGTAATAGGAATCTGAGGAGTTTTTTTTAAGAAGAAAACAATATTCATAAAAGTAGATAAGAGAAAATGGATAGAAGAAAATATTCAAATAAGTAAATCAAGAGCATTTGTCAGAACTGAAGGATATGAATTTCTACATTAAAAGGGGACTACCAAGGGACCCAAGCAGTAATTTCTAATTGTTTCAGTGGAATTTAAAAGATTGCTTTTATAGAGACAAGGTCTCACTATGTTGTCCAGACTGGTCTTGAACTTCTAGGCTCAAATGATCCTCCCACCCTGGCCTCCCAAAGTGCTGGGATTATAGGCACAAGTCACCATGTCTGGCCTCAGTGGGAGTTTTTTTTGTTTTGTTTTGTTTTGTTTGAGGTTGGGGGAGAGTTTTTTGGTCATATTTTCTTTTCTTTTTTGAGACAGGGTCTCACTTTATTGTCCAGGCTGGAGTGCAGTGGTGCAATCACGGTTCACTGCAGCCCTGACCTCCCAGGCTCAAGCAATCCTCCTGCTTCAGTCTCCCAAGTAGCTGGGACTACAGGAATGCACCACCACACCTGACTAATCAAAAAAAAAATTTTTTTTTTTTGTAGAGACGGATCTCACTATGCTGCCCAGGCTGCTTTTGATCTCTTGGGTTCAAGTGATCCTCCTGCCTTAGCCCCCTAAAGTGTTGGGATTACAGGCATGAGCCACCATGACCTGCCATGTTTTATTTCTAAATAATATGGTTATATAGCTGCTTCGTGACTTTTCAGCTTTAGACATCATCTACTATATTAGTCCATTTTCACACTGCTATAAAGAACTCCCCTGAGACTGGGTAATTTACAAAGGAAAAGGTTCAATTGACTCACATTCCCGCATGACTGGAGAGACCTCAGGAAACTTAAAATCATGGTGGAAGGGGAAGCAGGCACCTTCTTCACAAGTTGCCAGGAAAGAGAAGAGTGAGGAGGAACTTCCAAACACTTAACAACCACAGATATCATGAAAACTCATTCACTATCACTAGAACAGGATGGGGGAAACTGCCCCCAGGATCTTATCACCTCCCTCCCTCAACACGTGGGGATTACAGGTCCCTCCCTCAACACGTGGAAATTACAACTGGAGATGAGATTTGGGTGGAGACACAGAGCCAAACTGTATCATCTGTTGACTTCCTATTTTAGGATGAGCATTGTTGGACTCATTGCTTTCTTCATATGTATCTATCCTTCTCATCCTACCATTCACCTCGTATAATTACGTTTTAATTTTGGCTAAACCAGTATTCATAATTTACATTATTATGACTACATAAAAGCTGTTCACAGCTGAGACATGTAGCATTTTACAATTTCTCTGTTTCCCATATAAGCTTTTGCTTTCCTCTAAATTAATCTTTGTCTTATGTCTTCATTTGTGAGATTTGAAAGTTTAAGAATCGACCTATTTTCACTCACAATTCAAATACTGTCATTAAGAAATGATCTCCCTCCTTTGATCTGCTCTTCTGTCTTCTGAGCCACTTCATTCTCAGGCAGGCATTCCTAGCAAGCAGGCAAGAAGCAACTTCAAGCTTACATGCTAGCAGTTTAGAAACCTCAGCAGATAAAGGGAGACTTTCTCAATAGCTCCAGGAAGAAAACCAATCTCTAACCCAAGAGGATGTGCTTCTATTTTGCTTTCCAGAGTCCCACTCTAGTCAGAGGATGGTATAAGTTTTATGTCAGCATTTAGGATTGAGAATGAGGGAAGGAGTCTGGGCAAACAAAAAAAGATAATGGGCTTGGAAGAATATTATGTATTTTACGTTTGTATCTGTAACTATATTATAGCTCAAACTCAAAAAGGTGTTGTAATTGTACAGGCTAGAAGGGGATAAGAGTTCATTTAGTCCATTCTTCTGATTGAATCAGGGTCATAACCAAAGTATTCCAGATTTAACATTCAAAATTTGTTTATGCTGACCTCTATAAATGATGCATTTTGATGGAAGAAACACTATATAATTCAATTTTTCAAGTTTAAAATGGCCCAGGGGGCTGGGAGTGGTGGCTCACACCTGTAATCTCAGCACTTTGGGAGGCAGAGGCAGGAGGATTGCTTGAGCTCAGGGGTTCAAGACCAGCCTGGGCAACATAACAAGACCCTGTCTCTACCAAAAAAGAAAAAAAAAAAAAAGAAAAAAGAAAAAAAAAAAAAGGTCTAGGAGATAAGGGCCTAGTATTATGATTTTAGAGTTAATTCAAAAAATGTGTATTGGTGCTCAAAGGGCAGAAATTTATACATAAATCAAAATTAAGATGACATGAATTTATGGTTCCTATTCTTTTATGGCTGTACCATCTTATCTCTCTGAAGATATAAGCAACTTTAAGAAAGCATAGTTTGGCCGGGTGAGGCGGCTCATGCCTGTAATCCCAGAACTTTGGGAGGCCAAGGCAGACGGATCACTTGAGGTCAGGAGTTCGAGATTAGCCTAGCCAACATGGTGAAACCCCGTTTCTACTAAAAACACAAAAATTAGCCGGCATGGTGGTGCGTGTCTGTAGTCCCAGCTACTTGGGAGGCTGTGGTGGGAGGATCACTTGAGCCCAGGAGTTTGAGGTTACACTGGGCCATGATCATGCCTTGCACTTTAGGTTAGGTGATGGAGTGAGACCCTGTCTCAAAAAAAAAAAAAAAAAAAAAATTGGAGTATATTTTAAGTATATTAAAAGTACAGAGAATAACACACAAAACATACATGTACCCATCATTTAACCTTTTGACGTATTTGCTAACTCTTTTAAAAATTACTTTTAAATTATGTTATAGACAGTTTTTTTTTGAAATGGAGTCTCACTCTGTCTCTTAGGCTGGAGTACAGTGGCAGTGGCACAATCTCCACTCACTGCATCACTGCAACCTCAACCTCCCCAGTAGTTGGGACTACAGGCGCCCACCACCACACCCAGCTAATTTTGGTATTTTTAGTAGAGACAGGGTTTCACCATGTTGGCTAGGCAGGTCTTGAACTCCCAACCTCAAGTGATCCATAAGCCTCTGCCTCCCAAAGTGCTGTGATTACAAGCGTGAACCACCACTCCCCGCCTATAGACAGTTTTAATAGTGTATAGTACATACCCATAATGGCTTAAGGAATAATAAGATGAATGCACATGTACTCTTTAGCAAACTTTAAAAAACAGAACATTCCTTCTGTCTTAGGAGGCTTCTGTGTTTCCCTCTCTAATGGTTGATAGTTTGACTGAGTACAGAATTCTAAGTTGGAAATAATTTTACCTCAGAAGTTTTAAAGACATTGTTCTGGCCAGGCGTGGTGGCTCACGCCTGTAATCCCAGCACTTTGGGAGCCCGAGGCAGGAGGATTGCTTAAGCTCAGGAGTTCAAAATCAGCCTGGGCACATAACAAGACCGTCTCTATTAAAAAAAAAAAAAAAAAAAAAAAGAAGACATTGTTTCCATTGTTTCAATGTCTTCTGGCTTCCAATTTTGCCGTTCAGGCACCTGATGCCATTTGTATTCTTTTTCCTTTGTATATAACCTACTTTTCTCCTCTATGGAAACTTTTGCCCCCAGGGTTCTGATATTTCACAACAATGTACCTTGGTATAGATTTATTTTTATCAATGTGCCAAGCACACTCTATGAGTCCTTTCAATCTGGAAATTCATGAGCTTCTGCTCTGCTCAATGTTATTAGATTACTTTTTTGAAGATTTTTCTCCAGAACATTTCCTATGTTCCCTACTATTATTTCAGGGTGGACATGATGGGCTGATGTCCTAACTTTCTTTCATTTTTCTCTCTTATCTCTTTGCCTTTTTGCTCTACTTTCTGGGAGATTTTCTCAATGTTATATTCATGCCCTTCTAACTTCTCATTTCTAGCATATTTATAATTTTTTTTTTTTTGAGACAGGGTCTTGCTCTGTTGCCCAGGTTGGAGTGCCATGGCATGATCTTGACTCTGTAAGCCTTCCTCTTCCAGGTCTAAAGTGATCCTCTGACCTCAGCCTCCCAAGTAGCTGGCACCACAGACATGAGCCACTACTCCTGGTTAATTTTTGTATTTTTGGTAGAGATGAGGTTTCACCATGTTGCCCAGGCTGGTCTTGAACTCCTAACCTCAAGTGATCTACCTGTTTCAACCTCCCAAAGTGCTGCGATTACAGGTGTGAGCCATCATGCCCTGCCCATATTTGTAATTTCTAATAGCTCCTTTATTCCTGTTTCTTAAACAAAGTATCCTATTTTTTTATGGCCGCTCTGTATTATCTCTCTGGAGATATAAGCAACTTAAAAATTATTTTTCTTCTCTTTGCACGATCTCTGTTTCCTTGAGAACTTTTTTCTTTTTGTCATTTCTTTGTTTTGGTTTCTCTTTCACATATTCCTCAGTATTTCATAGTGATCCTTGGCTGCCTGCTTTCACTAAAAATGGGGCATTTAAGAGATCGTTTGAGTCGGGCATGGTGGCTCATGCCTGTAATCCCAACACTTTGGGAAGTTGAGGTGGGTGGATCACTTGAGGCCAGGAGTTCAAGACCAACTTAGGCAACATGGCAAAACCCCATCTCTACCAAAAATTAGCCAGGTGTGGTGGTTCGTGCCTGTGGTCCCAGCTACTTGGGAGGCTGAGGTGGGAGGATCACTTTAGTCCCTGAAGGGGGCGGCTGCAGTGAACTGTGATTGTGCCACTGCACTGCAGCATGTTCGACACAGTGAAACCCTGTCTCAAAAAAAAAAAAAAAAAAAAAAAGATAATTTGGAGTTCCATATCCATGTCTGGGAGACTTACTGACCAGGAGCTTTATTATGAGGTGTTTTGGCTACAACATTTTATTGGGGAAGCCCTGACTATAGGTATTATACCTTATATTATATATTATATATATTATATTAATAGTTATATTATTATATATATTATATTNTTATATTATATATTATATATATTATATTAATAGTTATATTATTATATATATTATATTAATAGTTATATATATAATATATATTATATATAGTTTTATATAATATATATAATATATATATATCTTATAGTGCCCTTAAGTATTTTTATGAGACCTGGAAAAGAGTCTTCCATATTCCTGCCTTGCAGGTAAAAACTGGTGGCTGATGTTTCAGTCAGAAGGCTGGTGGAGAAATGGTAGTGTCTCAATATTTAGTATGTAACCATTTTATTTAATCTGTTTTCAATATGGTAGCCTGCTCTCACAGTGCCTTGTGCCCTCTAGTCAAGTTCTATTCTCTCTAGGTGATGATCCTTCCGTGTTGTGCCAAAGTAAGAAAATGGCAATCCCTTGACTACAAGGAGTTGCAAGGCTCTGGATATATAACTGCTTCTTCAACATTGACTCAATCTTCCTTTTTAAGGCCCAACTTTATTCCCACTTCCAAAATTACCAGACATAATTACTGGGAGCTGTTTGTGGATTTTGAGGCATATGTTGCATTGCTGTTTAAATTTCTCTACAATCATTGTAGAGTAGGAAGTTTTTTGAATTATGCTAAACCCATTTGGTTTCAGATTGCTATTCAAATTTCTCATTCTTTCTGTGCTTGTAGACAAATCTTTCTTTTTGTTTGTCTTGGTGTTCTACAGTTTAACTAGGATGGGTTTAATTGTAGGTTTCGTTTACCTTGCATTGTGTTCCTTATGTTCCTGAATGTGACGATTTGTGCCTTTTATCAATTCCAGAATATTATCAGCCACCTTTTTTTTTCCTTTTGAGATGAAGTCTGGCTCTGTCACTCAGGCTGGAGTACAGTGGCACAATCTCGTCTCACTGCAACCTCTGCCTCCCGGGTTCAAGCAATTCTTCTGCCTCAGCCTCCTGAGTAGCTGGGACTAGAGGCACGCACCACCACGCCCAGCTAATTTTTTGTATTTTTAGTAGAGACGGGGTTTCACCATGTTGGGCTAGCTGGTATCGAACTCCTGGGCTCGTGATCTGCCCACCTCGGCCTCCCAAAGTGCTGGAATTCCAGGTGTGAGCCACCGTGCCTGGCCAAAAATAACTTCTTTAAACACATTTGACATGCTTATTGTCATTTCAGAATCTATGTCTTTGCAGATTTACTTCTGTTGTGGTGATAGCATTTTGCTTTCTTTTTGTTTTTGTTTCTCTTGCTCTCAGTGTCTTCTTTTGTTGTTTTGAGATTTTTCTAATCTATACTCCCGTTCCTTGGAAGTTTATCTGTGAAAACTCTTTGAGACCTAGATTTAAAACATCTACAAGTTCTTCTATCAGTACCACTTGGAAACACTGCCAACCTAGAACCATTTTAATACAAATTTTTAGTTTGGGCATTTCGAACCATACAGAGAGTGTAAATTTTGACCTTAAGTTCAGGTTGAGGGCCACTTGAGGTTACATATTATCAAGAGCGATCTCTCACCCTCATCCATAGTTAAGACCAAGGAAAGCAAGTTTCTTTACTATTTTCTTTTGTCTTAGTTGTCTTATTAAAGAGAACAAAATTGTTTCTGGTTGGAGGAGGGTCTCAAATAAGAATTGCAATAGTTAATAGGCCCTCATGTTTATCTGTTTTTTTTTTTTTTGAGAAGGAGTCTCACTCTGTTGCCCAGGCTGGAATACAGTAGGGCAATCTTGGCTCACTGTAACCTCTGTTTCCCAAGTTCAAGCGATTCTCCTGCCTCAACCTTCCAAGTAGCTGGGATTACAGGTGCCCACCACCACACCCTGGCTGTTTTTTGTATTTTTATTAGCAATGGGGTTTCACCATATTGGCTACGCTGGTCTCGAACTCCTGATCTGCCCGCCTTGGCCTCCCAAAATGCTGGTATTACAGGTGTGAGCCACCACACTTGGCCTTTTATCATTTGTACTAAACCATAAATCCGAAGCTTTAGACCCCCTAGAATTTGTAGATTTCAATGTGCTACATCCCACCCCCACTCCAGGCAATGAGTGGCGTACACAGCAGTGTTTAGTTCTTGTTCACATCACAGTTCTTTATGGAATAGTCAGGTCTTCCCAGAGACTCTCTTCCAAGCTTTCCACTACCTGGAACATTGAGCTTTCAAAGGTATTACAAAAGTGTCTGTAGGAAAAATTGTAGGATCAAGAAGGATGTTTTCAAGGCCACACTTCTGCTTAGGTTTTATTGCCAGATTTTTGCCCCGATCTAACTCTATATGAGGCCAATAGGCCATGCATGGTGGTTCATGCCTATAATCTCAGCACTTTTGGGAGATGGAGGCTGGCAGATCACTTGAGGTCGGGAATCCGAGACGAGCCTGGGCAACATGGCGAAACCTCATCTCTACTAAAAATACAAAAATTAGCAGGGTGTGATGACTCACACCTGTAGTCCCAGCTACTCAGGAGGCTGAGGCACCGAGAATCGCTTGAACCTGGAAGGCAGAGGTTGCAGTGAGCCAAGATTGTGCCACCGCACTCCAGCCTGGGCCATAGAGTGAGAATCTATCTCAAAAAATAAAATAAAATAAAAATAAACTTATAGGAGGCCAAGAAATATAGTCTTGTGTGCTGAGGAAAAGGAATTAGTGAACATATAGCATTATTTCTGTCACCAAGGAGTGCCTGGGGGCTCTAATGAATCTAGAAAATGTACATTTATGTAATGAAAAGAAAAAAATGAGTAAGAAATCAGTGAAATAGTTTATAACCCATCTACTGCATTTGAATTTATAATATGTCAAATCTGATTCAAACTAGGAGAATTGATTCCCAGATTCCTTGAGCATCCCTGCTCAAAGGCTGTTTCATGTTAATGACATGCTGTGAGCTAGTTTGGGAACCAGTATGGTGATGCTTTGAGAATTATCAGGACAGAAATAAGATGAATTTTCTGGACTTACATTACTGGGAGATATCAACAGATTCTGTTAAGCATTAAACCTCTGACCCCTACTATTCTTCTATGGTTTTTTCATGAAACCCACTAGCCTAACCCCCAAATATATAGTCCTCTCTCTCACCTTTTAATCTGTACGTGTCTTGTTCTCCATACTTGGAGTTCTTTATTACTGTTTGCCCTCATGAAAGGCATGCAATCACCAAAAGTTTATATGTAATCTTTTCTCAGAAGTCTTTTTGGAGTCCTCTAAAAAGAATTGCTTGTGTTTTCTCTGTTTTCAAGTATCGTTGTTGGTTTTACTTATTTATATGGTTGTGGCCCTCATTACACTGCCTTATTCCTTACAACACAGGTATACTCATAATTAGGGTGTGATCACATTGAAAGTAAAGATTGAGTCTTTTTGTGTTCTTTCTCCAACATATAGGATAGTTCTAGACACATAGAAGGTGCTCAATAAATGTCTGTGGCTCAGTGATAACTCCAGCTTAACAGAGTTCTCCATGCACATGGTGAAATTATTCGGTTCAGTCTAGCTGAGGGGATTAACTAGCTGCTCCATAATCCACATTATTGTGGTCAGATCACTTTAATTATAAGGGAAGAAGACACAATCTCTACCTTTAATAAACTTTATCTCTAAAAAAGAGATATAAAACATGTCCAAGTATACACACAGATATACAAAGCAGTTACAATTAAATTTGAATGTATGAGTGCTTGTTAAGCAGAAAGGAGGGAAAGATGGAGCGCACTGGGGTAAAAGAAAACCTATGACGTGAGGTGAACATGCACAGGCAACTGTGGCAGTGTACCCAGCCTGGCTGTCCTCATTCACCCCTCAGCTGCATGCTGACGAAACAGTCACTCTGTCTGTTTGGAAGCTAAAACATTTTTAGCAGGCTTGGAGTGCAGACATGACCACATTTAGCTCCTCAACGCTGCTCCTGATTGACAGTCCCTAAAATGGAAAACTGGAAATTTGGTCATATATGAGTTTAATATCTCATCAGAAAGAATTTAAAAGGCAAAGTTTATTGGCCTTTTTTTTTTTTTTTTTAGTGAATATCATTCTTCTATCATGCAGTCTTGAAATAACATGGTAGTAAGCATGGATTTTTCCACCAAATGAGGAAATTCTGATTCTAATTGTCAGTCTCTTTATCAATGACACCAAGTGGCAAGGAACATCACCCTCTTTGGAGGCCTAGTGGTGGAGTTAAGCTACTCCAGGGAAACAATTTTATGTAAAGAGGAGTTGAGCTTCCTAGAGGAAAAAGTACATCTGTTTTTTGTTTTTCTTCCTTTTTCCTGATACAACTTAGCAGAGCAGCACAAGTTTGTAGGTGGGAACCACCACTTTACCCAACACATGCCCCAGAAAATTACCCAATTTCTGTCTATTCTGCTTCCCTCGGCACCCCCTTTCACCTCCCATTCCAATCCTGTCAGTGTCAATCAACCGTTACTGCTGACCTATGGGCCTGACTGCTGAATGCCTTGACTAGAATCTTGAAGAGTAATCATATCTGTTGTTACAGTTGTGGTGTTGGTGGTGATAGTGGTGGTAAGTGTACGTGGCTTAGGTGGGGGACAAGTAATGTTACATGACAGCTTGTTTCCACTCTATGTTCTTCAACAATGACTATACATCAGAATTTAGTATCTGGAGATTAACAACAATAACAACAACAAAAACTAAGTAATAGGGATGTTCATTTCCAGTAGTGACAAACTAGTAATTCAGACCAAACCTCCTACTGAGTTTTAATAGAAAAGATAAGGGGAAAATCCATTTGAAGGTATCTGAAAGCTGAAGAAGTAGGGCATAATTAGTTCAGGATTTGGAAAAAATAAAAATCAAGAGACTTGTGCCTTATGATTGAGGCCGCTTTTCTCCTAGAGACATTTGAAAATTCTAGAAAAGGTATCTGGGGTATAAAAGTCCTTCCCAAGTGGAAGCTTATCAAACTCTTTGCACGTAAGATTGTAACTCCAAAGAACTATAGCCAGGACTAAGGGTGAAGTAGAAGCCAACGGGCTCTCCCAAAGACTGTAGCCCAGTTCCAAATTACTTTTATCACTGAAATTATCTTAAGCATTTCCAGATTGCTAGAGATCCCCAACGCCCCAAATGCAAACTTTTTCCTGGGTAAAGTTAACAATGTGCTAGACCTCAAATTATGTCAGCATACAATTTTTAAAATATAAGTTCTGATGCACAATAGAAAATAACCAAGACCCTAAGAAGACAGAACTTCATGAAAAATAACTAAAAACAGTCTTGCAAGGACTCCAAAAATTAGGGTCCCCAAACATTGATTTTAAAAGCTATGCTTTCTTACATTCAAAGAGATAAAAGACAAGATTTGGAATTATAGCTGAGAGCTAAAAATATTAAACCATGGTAAATTGAAAAAGGATCAAATAGAAAAGCTAGAATTTGCAAATGCAGTAACTAAAATTAAGAACAAAATATATGGATTTAACAGCAGACTAAACACAATTGAAGAAAGAATCTATGATCTGAATGGTAGGACAGAAGAAAATATGCAGAAAATCGTAAATCACAATTAATGGCAGACAAAAAAGAGAGAGAAATGATGAGATTACAGTGAGAAAATATGATATACATGTGGAATCCAAGAAGTAGAAGAGAGTGAAATAGGGCAGAAATAATATTTGAGAAAATAATGGCTAAGAATCTTCCAAAGTTGATAAAGAACAATAAGCCTATATTCAATAATTCCTAAGGATAAATAAAAAGAAATTCATACCTAGGCTCATCATTGTAAAGCTGATGTAAATAACAATAATAAGGTAAATTTTAAAAGCAGCCAGAAGAGAAAAGACAGATTACTTTCAAGGAAAACAGTTTGACATATTACTTTCCAAAAGAAACAATGAAAGCCAGAAAACAATGGGATATTTCCAAAGAACCCAAAGAAGATAACCTATAGTTTATACACAGGGAAAATATCCTCCAAGAATGAAGATGAAATAATGACATTTGTTTTTTAAGCAAAAACTGATATAATTGATCTCTAGCAGACCTACAATAAAGAAAATACTTCTTTGGGCAGAAGGAAAATCATTCCTAATGGAAGATCAACTATTCAAGAAATAAAGAAGAGCAATGAGAAAGGTAAATAAATATGTGGGTATATCTAAATGAAAGTTGATTAAATATAATAATGATCATATCTTGTGTAATTTAAATATTATTAGAAGACAGTTCTTTATAGGCCTCTCTGCATGATTTGTGAGCAAGGGCACTGAAAGTTTTGTTTCAGACTTTTTTTTTTTTTTTTTTTTTTTTTTGAGATGGAGTCTCCCTCTGTCGCCCAGGCTGGAGTGCAGTGCCGCAATCTCAGCTCACTGCAAGCTCCGCCTCCCGGGTTCACGCCATTCTCTTGCCTCAGCCTCCCGAGTAGCTGGGACTACAAGCGCCCGCCACTGCGCCCGGCTAATTTTTTCTATTTTTAGTAGAGACGGTGTTTCACCATGGTCTCGATCTCCTGACCTTGTGATCCGCCCGCCTCGGCCTCCCAAAGTGCTGGGATTACAGGCATGAGCCACTGCACCCGGCCTGTTTCAGACTATTTTTAATGAATATTTGTACAGCAAGGAGCTTTGGGGTAGAGATAGTGCCTCCCTTCAAAGCAGAGTAAGTTCACCCGCTCAGGATTTCTTAGTTATGATTCAAATGCACTATGTGCCTAGTATCTACCTGGACCACTCCATGTCACCCCAATGGGCTTTGCGGGGTGAGGAGAATTGACACAAACACAAAGCTCACATTTCTTCCTGTGCCATGAGTAATAATGTCCTTCATCTTTGACTCAGGAATGTCGTAGCTTCTGCCTGCATCCCTGAAATTATGGCAGGCTTACTTGCTAGCTTGCAAGTAGAGTAAAATCTCATATCTTTCATAGTTCTTGACAAATATGTGAGTAGAATTAAAATACACAACCCTACCATGTAAGCATATATATTACATTCAAGTGAGGTTTAGTAAAGAAATGTAAATTGACTTAACTTTTGAAAATTAACCAATGTAATTCATCACACTTGCAGAATAAAAGAGAAAAATGATTTCATCTCAAAAGATGCAGAAATATCTTTTAATAATTTCAATACTCGGGGCTGGGTGTGGTGGCTCACTCCTGTAATCCCAGCACTTTGGGAGGCCGAGGCAGGCAGATCACGAGGTCAGGAGATCGAGACCATCCTGGCTAACACAGTGAAACCCCGTCTCTACTAAAAATACAAAACATTAGCCAGGCGAGGTGGCAGGCGCCTGTAGTCCCAGCTACTGGGGAGGCTGAGGCAGGAGAATGGCGTGAATCCAGGCGGCGGACCTTGCCATGAGCCGAGATTGCACCACCGCACTCCAGCCTGGGTGACACAGCGAGATTTCGTCTAAAATAAATAAATAAAAAAATAATAATAATAATTTCAATACTCATACATGATTTTCAACTTCTAGCAAATTAGAAATAGATAGGCACCAGGTGTGCTAGCTCTCTAATCCCAGCACTTTGGCAGGCTGAGGCATGTGGGTTGCTTGAGCTCAAGAGTTCGAGATCAGCCTGGGTAACATGGTGAAACCCCATCTCTATCAAAAATACAAAAAATTAGCTGAGCATGGTGGCATGCACCTGTGGTCCCAGCTACTTAGGAGGCTGAGGTGGGAGGATCACTTGAGTCTAGGAGGTGGCGGTTACAGTGAGCCGAGCTCACACCACTGTACTCCAACCTGGGTGACAGAGGTGACACCATCTCAAAAAAAATAAAGAAAAAGAAATGGATAAGAACTTTCCTAATCTGCAAAAGGCATCTAAAATGACCCAGAGAATGCATCAGTTGTATTTACACATCAGCAGCATTTACAAAATATAAGTTTGAAAATATAAAATTCACAACATCATGAAAATTAAAATGCCTAGAGCCAATCAAGATGTGCAAGGTCTTTTTATTTATTTATTTATTTTGAGATGGAGTCTTGCTCTGTTGTCCAGGCTGGAGTGCCATGACATGATCTCGGCTTACTGCAGCATCTGCCTCCTGGGTTCAAGTGATTCTCTTGTCTCAGTTTCCCGAGTAACTGGGACTACAAGCGCACACCACCATGCCTGGCTAACATTTGAATTTTTAGTGGAGATGGTGTTTCACCATGTTGGTCAGGTTGGTCTTGAACTCCTGACCTCAAGTGATTCATCCACTTCGGCCTCCCAGAGTGCTGGGATTACAGGCCTGAACCACTGCACCTGGCCATTTGCAAGATCCTTATGCATAAATATATCAAATATTATTAAGAGAAGTTTTTATAGGCCAAAATCAACAGAGGGATACGTCATGTTCATGAACTGGAAGACTCAACACTATAAAAATATCATTTTCTCCAAACTGATTTTGATCCTAATCAAAATCCCAAAAGAGCTTGCACGCATGCATGTGTGTGCATGTATAACTAAACAAGTTATGTGTGGTCGAAGGTCACTATTGACTATCTACTCTCTCTCTGGCTTATACAGGGACTACGATTGTAAAGTCATAGCATATCTGTGTAATGGCAAAAAAGTTGTTTGTTCATATGATTTCATGTGTAATTTATAAACATGAGATGGACTTAATGTATTGCATAATATTTTGGAGGTTTAAAATGTTGCTATTTCTAAACCTAGTTTACCAGGATTGTTAAAACTCTTGTTGTTGGGGATTTTGTGAAAAATTTAAAAATAATTTATTTTATGTTATAGTCAAGAAAAACACAGTTTTCTCCTTTGACCAAAAAAAAAAAAAAAAAAAGAAACAAAAAACCCCAAAGTCATTATAGTTAAATATTGCTGTCTATAAAACTTTTATATTAATCATATGCTGGCCAGCTGATAGAAAACTGGCCAGTATTTCTGTACAGGAATGCCAAGAATAAAATTTCATAAGGCCTTTACTTCCAATGAAAAATAATAGTTTATTATCAATTTAGAATGTATATTGGGGAATTTAGATATTAGGAATTTTTAATTCAAATAAAATTTTAGTTCTTTCCTTTGAGGTAGAAAATTATCATTATTATTAACACTATTAACTGTACCTTGGCAGTTGTCTTATTTATTAACTAGATTCCAGATTTAAATATCTTATGTCCAATCTCCTCAACTACAACCCCAAAAGCTGCCTTAAACAGTTAAAGAAAAATGTTTCACAGACCAAATTCTGCATGCCTTGTAGTGGGATGCAAAGAGGTATGTTATATCAATGGTGTGCTAGAGCTTCCGTAAACTGATTTATGAGAACCAGTTAAGAGCGTGTCTTTCCAACTCCACATTTAGTGACGTCATATTGATTATTTGAAATCAGTCATGGTAGACAGGAGTAGTTATGCCACAGAAATGGGTGAACACAATAAATCAGGGTTTGTTGTTGTTGTTTTACCTGGAAGAGCTGTCTGTTAGACATTAGCAGTATACAATTATGTTATGTGAAGAAAAAAAGAAAAGGAAACACGGAAGTGGTTTTAGTTATAGAAAGGCCATGGAATTTGAAAATGGAGTTCAGAATGACTTGTCAGATTCAGAATTGGAAAATATTCCAAGTTTCATATATTTATGTATTTATTTATTTAAAGACAAGAGTCTCTCTCTGTCCCCCAGGCTGAGTTGTGCCATCTCAGCTCACTGAAACCTCTGCCTCCTGGGCTCAAGCGATTTTCCTGCCTCAGTCTCCCAAATAGCTGGGACCATACGTGTGTGTTGCCATGCCCAGCTAATTTTTGTATTTTTTGTAGAGATGGGATTTCGCCATGTTGGTCAGGCTGGTCTGAAACTCCTGACTTCAAGTGATCTGCCCACCTCGGCCTCCCAAAATGCTGGGATTACAGGAGTGAGCCACCGTGCCTGGCCGTGTGATCCTATTTTTGATCAAGCATTTGAAACCTTTATTTTTACAGACTTCCCCAAATCAAATTCTCAATTTAAGTCTTTTTAACCTTGAACTAACTTTGAGATGTTCCACAGGGTTCTAGAACTTTTCAAATGATGTGTAAAAGAAGTATTAAACTGAAGTAGGCTTATTTCATACATTAAATTATATGAGAAATATTGTCAAATAAGAAATGTTTAATCTTCTTCGAGTTATATTTGTATGGATATATTATTAATATGTGCTCCAAAATTGTAGGAGATTTCAAAAATTATGATGTTATAAGTCATAATTTTGGTTATTATGTTCCAATTTTGTACACCACAGGAAAAAACAAATTTCCTTGTCAAGTGGGTCACTACAGACTCTCATCAGATTTTGAACCATGGCCATTTTATGTCTTGTTGCCTGCAGTTAATTGCTTTGTTCTGATGCTTTTCTGAAAGCTTTTTGCAAGCAACTATACTCTTACAGCATTGTATCTTCAAGGAGATTCATGAAAAGAATGGAAATAATTCTGACAAGTTCAGGTTTCTGATAACTGAGATATTATTAAACTGGGTAAGAATTTCTAAAACTCTAGTGAAAAAACATGGGGTTGGGCATGGTGGCTCACACCTGTAATCCAAGCACTTTGGGAGGCTGAGGTGGGCAGATCACTTGAGGTCAGGAGTTCATGACCAGCCTGGATGGACAACATGGCGAAACTCCGTCTCTACTGAAAAAAATACAAAAATTAGGCTGGTGTGGTGGCGCTGTAATCCCAGCTACTTGGGGGGTTGAGGTACAAGAATTGCTTGAACTCAGGAGGCAGAGGTTGCAGTAAGCCGAAATAGCACCACTGCACTCCAACGTCAGCAACAGAGAGAGTCTGTGTTTCAAAACAACAACAGCAACAATAACAACAAAAACTGATGGGTTTGTGAAGCTGCTAACCAAGATTAAACAGAGCAAACATTAATTACATTAGACTGAATTAACTGATGAAGACAACATATGAGGTTTTATGGCTTTTAAAAATTTGAGCCAATGCTGGTTCTTTTTATGTTTTGTTTTTCAAATTTAAGGAATTTCTTTTTCTTTTCAGCTATGTACAGCTTACAGCAATTTGATAAAGTATTCTTTTGTACATAAAATGGAAACATTTGCTTTTCTTCCCTACTTGATCTCTCCAAAGTTCAGAAACTATTGGTGAGTATTCTTATTTTTATGTCAAATATGAGTATTTACATAAGTTCAATAAGAATTTAACTGTATCCTTTAACAAGATACAGTTGAAATATTGAATATATTATTACTAAGGCTTTGACTGGAATGTCATATTTGAAAATGTGCATAGAATGCCTGGCTTCAGGAGTTCCCAACCCTTCAGAGAGTGAGTAAAAAGTTGTCACTTCTTGGCAGGCCAGAGAACATCAAGATATTACAAGATATTACTGTAGGCAAAGTCTGATATCTGCTTTGGTTTGACTTCCTAGTGTCAAGAGGTTTTTAAAAGTCCAAATTTAGCTTCCTTGTGAAAATTTACAGAAAAGCAAATTTAAAAGGAGTGAGCTTATGTGGCTATTCTTGCTATACTTATGTAAATATCAGGCCAAGTTTGAGGCTAAACTTATTTTACAAATGTATTGGTCTTACCATGATTATCTTTAATGAAAACGGGGGTGACTGTAGAGAGAAAAATTATGTTTCAGAAGAAAAGTACAGTACATCTGTTATTTGATTGTAGACTTGTTTATTGCTTTTGAGTTTTTATGATCTATCTGTAGACTGGATTCCAAATTCTTTCTAGTTTCCTCTAGCATCTGGGTACAACTCTTCAACAAAGAATAAGAACTGCTCTGTTCCTGAAACCCTATGGCCAAAGTTGGACGATTCAATATACATTCCAAGGGACAAGTCTCATGCCTGATGTTTGAGCCACATAGATAGTTTGTCAGAATGTCTGATGCCACAACTGAAGATACTCAAACTGCAAACTAGGATAAGTCGCTGACTTCATGCTGTGGATAGCTTATCACAAAACCAGAGGAACAAGACTCCATATCATAGTAAGACTCTTACCCTTCTTATTTTTCTTTAATAATTTTTTTCTTTTATATTTTGTAAAGATGGGGCCTCACCACGTTGCCCAGGCTGGTCTAAAATGCCTGAACTCAGACAATTCTTACCCTTCTTAATTTTTTGTTATTTATGCTTACCTCTTTCACTTGACAGGATAATGCTGTAGTTAGAATTTCAGTCAGTAGTTTTTGTGAGTAACTTAACAAAGCATTGGATCTGTCATGTCAAATCCTTTTTTTTTTTTTTTTTAAAGAAGTAGGGTTTTGCTATGTTGCCCAGGCTGGAGTGCAGTGGCTATTCACAGGCATAATCATGGCACATTACAACCTTGAACTGGGCACAAGCAATCCTTCCACCTCAGCCTCCTGAGTAGCTGGGAATTTAGGAATGCACCACCGTGCCTGGCTCAAACCTAAAACTTTACAGGACTTAAGAGATCTTTGAGTATACCTAACGGGTAACATTAGCAACATTCCTAACATGATGTTTGTTCAAATTGTACTAGTGGTCTCTTTTACAGAGTTAGTACTCTCTGCTTTAATTTGACATTTTCCTGTGTTGCTAGATGATAGAATTGCTGCCTACTATTTACTCAACAGGGAGGAATCTGTGAAGTTGATGACACTTCTTGTTGCACATAGATAAATACATAGGGTATTGTGGACATTCAGTTGCAAAAAGTTAATGATCAGGCTACTTGGTTAAAATGGGTAGATTCCTCATCTGATTCTTTGATCTATTCAATTTTAGGTGGTTCAATTCATCAAGACCCTGGCTTAGGAGCATACTCCAAACTCTTGGTAATATCTTCCTAATAGTTATACAAATAGTCTCCCTGGTGCATTATGTCATCTTAAAAAGTTTTAACTTTTTGCAAACAGCTATCTGTCGAATATCAAATGGTTTTCCTTCAGCCCAAAGAAATGCATTTTCATGAGAACACTGTAACCTACCAATGACAGGTTGAGAATGGAAACCCAGAATGATGGTAACTAAGAGTAGTGTTAATATCTTTCGTTTTGATTTAAAAATTTTTTTTTTAATTTTTAATTTTCATTGTTTTGTGATGGAGTCTTGCTCTTGTTGTCCAGGCTGGAATGCAGTGGCGTGATCTCAGCTCACTGCAGCCTCAGTCTCCCGGGTTCAAGTGTTCCTCCTGCCTCAGCCTCCCAAGTAGCTGGGATTACAGGTGCCCGCCACCATGCCTGGCTCATTTCTTGTATTTTTAGTAGAGATGGGGTTTTACCATGTTGGCCAGGCTGGTCTCAAACTCCTGACATCAGGTGATCTGCCTGTCTTGGCCTCCCAAAGTGCTGGGATTACAGGCATGAGCCACTGCACCCAGCCAATGCCTTTAGTTTTGATCACACTCTCATCTGGGGGAGAACCTCATCAAAAGAGGGAAATTGTTAAACAAACAGAGGAGGTCATTAACTCCTGCACTAGGCCCCAGCAGATTAGACTAGAAATGACAAATGGAGTCACCCACACTCACCAAATTAAAACTGAGTTATTATCTGGTCTTCCATGAAATCAAGAGGGACAAATAGCTTAATTTTTCTAACAGGTCTGTTGCAATCTTCAATTGGCATGATAATGAAGTTCCTCTTGTTTTAATCCTTATGCTAAAGAGTGATCTGAAGTAAACTGGTGTTAACCAATCAGTTATCTCTCTATTATTCTGTGTCCCTGTCCCTGTCTTACAAGGAAAGTAACTTTGAAATGATCTATCTCTTTTTGTTCTTATGTCTGCCTTCTTCAGCTCATTTTCTATCTATAAAGCCAACCTCCTCAGCCCAACTCATTGGAACACTTATTCTGTTTTATGGGATGGAGTGTTGCCTGATTCTAGAATCACAACTAAGCCATTTGAAATCTTTAAACTGGGCCGGGCGCGGTGGCTCAAGCCTGTAATCCCAGCACTTTGGGAGGCCGAGACGGGCGGATCACGAGGTCAGGAGATCGAGACCATCCTGGCTAACATGGTGAAACCCCGTCTCTACTAAAAATACAAAAAACTAGCCGGGCGAGGTGGCGGGCGCCTGTAGTCCCAGCTACTCGGGAGGCTGAGGCAGGAGAATGGCGTAAACCCGGGAGGCGGAGCTTGCAGTGAGCTGAGATCCGGCCACTGCACTCCAGCCTGGGCGACAGAGCGAGACTCCGTCTCAAAAAAATAAAAAAAAAAAAATAAATGAAATCTTTAAACTGAATTTATTGTAATTTTATCTTCTGACACTACCTATTACTCTGTTCCTAGGAACACAGATCTCATGAAAATTGTCTGTATGTGATTACCAATTTTTTATTGCTGTATCTGGCATATAGCTATTATTTCTACCTAGTAGTTTTAGTGGCATTTGTTTCCCATGTGGTTTCTTCAGGAGGTTTATTTCCAATATGTCCTTCATTTCTTTTCTTCATTCATCTTCCTTTAGCCTTTGTTTGCTCTATGAGAGGAACGTAGACTCCGGAACTAACAAAGGAAATAGAAATGTACAAATAGTATTTCCAATACAAGAGTCCATGTGACCTTTAAGAACAGTCCAAGCTCAATTGGCTGAAAAGTTTTCTGTGGGAAAAGCATTTTCCCAAGGTCAGGAGAGTTCAAAGAACACAGCAAACTTTGTGGAGCATGCCAATTAATTCTGTAAAAATTGTTTTTGTGTGTGTGCAAAGACATAGGGTTTGGCTGGTCATTCTGGTCTCCAGATGGTCACAGGATGCAGCCAGTAATGACCATGGAACATCCTGAAACTGATTATTAGTTTAATCAAGCAACATAGTCTCATTTGTTTGCATGTACGAGAAAGTTTGACAAAAATTTTGACTATGCTCTCTGTCATCCCTACTACTACTCCACACTAAGTGACCATCATTTTCTGGCTGGATTATTGTAATGACTTCCTAACTAGTCACCTCTTTAACAATCTTGCTTCTCTGAAATCTATTCACAGTGCAGCTGGAGAGGTCATTTTAAAATCTACATTGGATTTTGTCACTCCCAGCTTTAGAAATGTCCTTGGCTTCCCATGTTAGTTAGAATAGCATGAAAAAAGCTTTACCATAGCCTGCAAGCTCCTGCATGGCTGGCACCCCACCTCTCTTCTCCATTTGTTTTTTCCACCATCCCTCAAATTTCCAACAATCTTAGCTGGTTTCATGCCACTGTCCCTTTGGCCCAGTGCCCCAGCCACAGAGCTTCTTGTGGTCCCTCAAAAGCCCACCCAAATTCCTTCTTATCCTAGGGCTTTTCCATGTGCTCTTCTTTCTCCCTAAAACATGCTCCTCCTTCATAATTCAGTGCTACACATACTGTTTGAGGTATCTCTTTAAGGGTGGTAGCAGGCAGCCAGCAGTGGTCACTTTTACCTGGCCAGGCTGGTAGTGCTCCATGAAGGAGGTGATTCTCAAGCTTGAAGTTGAGGGAGCATTCATAGGCAGACAAGTGGGACAAAAGGGTAATCTCAGCAGAGGGAACAGACTAGATTAAAATATGGAAGGCAGGAAACGATTGGGATAAAAGTAATGATGACATTTGTTAAAATAAGGACAAAAGACTGAGGAGATAGTTTTGAGAGAAAGATGAACTCTGCTTCTGTTGAGTTTGATTTCTCTGGGACTTCAAGATGGAGAGAAGAATAGGCAATTGGATATGTGGGGAAGGATTTGGACTAGTTGTCTAAAAAGGTAGAGGAGGACATGTAGATCTAAAAGTTACCAGCACAATTTCCCAGGGAAAACTTTTAGAGTAATACAAAAAGAAACACCAACATTTAAAAAGCAGGCACCAGGCCAGGCATGGTGGCTCATGCCTGTAATCCTAGCATTTTGAGAGGCTGAGGCAGGTGGATCATGAGGACAGGAGATGGAGACTATCCTGGCTAACACAGTGAAACCCCGTCTCTACTAAAAATACAAAAAATTAGCCGGGCGTGGTGGCGGGTGCCTGCAGTCCCAGCTACTCAGGAGGCTGAGGCAGGAGATGGAGACTATCCTGGCTAACACAGTGAAACCCCGTCTCTACTAAAAATACAAAAAATTAGCCGGGCGTGGTGGCAGGTGCCTGCAGTCCCAGCTACTCAGGAGGCTGAGGCAGGAGAATGGCATGAATTTGAGAGGCAGAGCTTGCAGTGAGCCAAGATTGCACCACTGCACTCCAGCCTGGGCGACAGAGTGAGACTCCATCTCAAAAAAAACAGGCACCAGTAATGAAGACAAGAAATGGTCAGAAGAGTTGATGTCTCTGAAAGCGAGGAGGGGGAGAGTTTCAAGTTATCCATAGCAAAAACATAGATAATTTAATGTGAGAACTAAAAGGACTTTAAGGGATTTAGCAATAGGAAAGTCGTGGATGAGCTTTGCCAGGGAAATGTGGGAAACTGAGATGTGAGGAAAGTAGCTGGAGATTGGGGAGAAACTGGAATATCAAGAAACGTAGCTGGAGATTGAAGACCATTCTTCTGTGGAGTTTGGCTGTGAAAGAGGAGAGAGGGAGCAGAGGAACAGAGTGGTTCCTGTGAACCCCTATGAAGTGGGTACAGAACTATGATGTGGGTACAGGGTTGAGTTAAATTGTTTTATTTGTATGTTTTAGATTAGATAAGGCTAATGGTTTGATAGGCAGAAGGAAGGTAAGATTGAAATATGATATTTGAGAAAACAATTTATGAAACAAAATATTGCAAGAGAGGGTAGGGAATCTGCTTTTGAAACTAAGAAGAAATTAGTAGAGGAACAAATTCTGAGATGGGTAGAAAAGAGGAAAGAGTCACGGCCTGGTTATGCAGCTGTTGTCTGCAATTTTCCTCTGTGAGGTAGGAGCTGTGGCCACTGCTAAGAGGCTAGACAACGTGGTAAGTTGCTGCCTCATCTCAGCAACTTAGCTGAGATACCTGTTGGTACAAAATCATAGTGGTTTTACACGTCAAGGGTTCATGGCTATGAAGACTGGGCCTACATATAAAATAAAATATTCAAGGCTGTGATATTCCTGCAGATGTGTGCACATGGTCTGATCTGGTCTCTCCTGGCCCAGCAATAGGGATGCAAGGCCAGAGAAGATTTGAAGGTCAAGGATGTGAAAGTAGCTGCAACAGCAGGTGAGATCCTCTCTGAGTGTAAATGTCAGACCCTCACAGTGACTGACTATCAGGCCTGGATACCACCTTTTTCTTTTCAGTAGAGTGATTTAGGAATCAGTTACAGTTCTAGGGACTATCTGATAATGCTTGTCTGTACCTCATATTTGAGCTAAGAAACATTGTCAAATAACTGTTTAAGTTTGAATGGAGTGAGAACTTTTAGGGAAGGGTAATGCATGTAATTGCCTATTATCATAATAAAAGGCTATGCTGCACCTATACTTCTCCCTGGGGAATAACAACTAAAACATGTGTTTTAAAAATATATATCCAGTGCACTTCGCATATGTTTATCAGGTATATTTGATTTAAATCAAAAGACTTTAGGTGGAAGTAATTCTTCACTTCTTGTATCTGTGAACATATAATTATCTCTTTCTCCTTGCAGCAGTACTAACACTGCCTTCAGTGTTTTGTAATCTAAGTTTTTGTTATTTTGGCCTTTTTTCTTTTGCCTCTAACATTTTGTCTTTGCTTACGTTTTTCTGCTGAGTTAACAGCGTCCCAGGCACAAAGTAAGCACCAGATAAGTACCTGCTGATTGACTGACCCAAATCCTAAAGCAGGATGCTTTAGTCTCAGGGTAGAATCAGGAAAATGATGTTGCCAATTTAAACCTATCTTCCTGGTGGCTTCAAGCCACCCATTCATGGCTAAGTAGTGTGTGTGTGAGCAACTGCTTTGCAGCACTGCTCCAAGTGGCCATGCTCTTGCTATTAGGACCATAGAGGGTAGAATTTACTAAAGTATAGAAATGTTTAGCTTGGGTTTTCTTTCTCTCTAGTTGCTAATCTTAATTAGACTGTCATCCTAAAAGATCACAGGTACATACCATTTTCATTTTTAAAAAAATACAGCTTCATTATCAGTAGCAAAAATTCTTAGGATGAGGCCCTGGGTTAAAGCTATAAACACATAAAGAAATTGTTCAAGGCAGCTACATTTGAACATCTATTTTTATAGCCCATTAAAAAGAATGTTGTAGGTATTTCCATCGTAAGTAGTAAGGCGAGGTCTTTCTCTTTTTCACAAAGCCATGCCATCTATTACTCTGCAGTGTTGTATTTTAAGCAGTGTCTAACTTAAAATGTTACTGATTTTTCCTAGAGAGTTTTTATTGTTCTGATTAATTTGTACTTTTAAAACCTTTGCCTGCTGTTTCATGTGCAAAGGTTTTTTGAATTGTGGATAAATAATGTCTGAAAGATCATAATTTCCCACAGGAATGTGTCTATAATAGAGTGGCACACAGAAGAGAGGAGGTTCTTGTCCTCAGGGAGTTTATCTTCCAGTTGGGAAAGATATAAAAAATAAGTAAAATGATAAATAAATAATTTTAAGTTGGGATAGCATTTGTACAGTAGTGCCCCCTTATCCATAGGGGATAAGTTTCAAGACCCCAGTGGATGCCTGAAACTGCACAGTAACGGATCCTATATACACTGAAATGGAATGGCTGTATCCCCAACCAAATATCATATTGAATTGTAGCTCCCGTAATCCCCATGTGTTGGGGGAGGGACCTGGTGGAGGTAATTGAACCATGGAGGTTCAACACCATCCTGTTGTAGTGATAGTGAGTTAGTTCTCACGAGATCTGATGGCTTTATCTTTTGTTTGTTTGTTTGTTTGTTCGTTTGTTTATTATCTATTTTTAGATGGAGTCTCACTCTGTTGCCCAGGCTGGAGGGCAGTGGCACAATCTTAGCTTACTGCAACCTCTTCCTCTCGGGTTCAAGTGATTCTCCTGCCTCAGCCTCCTAAGTAGCTGGGATTACAGGCTCCTGTCACCACACCCGGCTAATTCTTGCATTTTTAGTAGAGATGGAGTTTCACCATGTTGGCCAGGTTGGTCTCAAACTCCTGACCTCAGGTAATCTGCCTGCCACCTCAGCCTCTCGAAGTGTTGGGATTACAGGTGTGAGCCATTGTGCACAGCCATGAGATCTGATGGTTACTGATGGTTTTATAAGGGGCTTCCCCCTTTGCTGGGCACTCATTCTTCTCCTTCTTGCTGCCATGTGAGAAAGGAAATGTTTGCTTCCCCTTCTGCCATGATTGTAAGTTTCCTGAGGCCTCCCCTGTCCTGTGGAACCATAAGTCAATCAATTTTCCTTATAAATTACCCAGTCTTGTGTATGTCCTTATAGCAGCATGAGAACAAATTAATATAGTAAATTTGTACTGCAGAGTAGGGTGCTGCTTCAAAGACACCCGAAAATGTGGAAGCAATTTTGGAACTGGGTAACAGGCAGAGGTTGGAACAGTTTGGAGGGCTCAGAAGGTGGGAAGATGCAGGAAAGTTTGGAAATTCCTAGAGATTTGTTGAATGTCTTTGACTAAAATGCTGATAGTGATATGGACAATGAAGTCCAGGCTGAGGTGGTCTCAGATGGAAATGGGGAACTTGTTGGGAACTGGAGTGAAGTTACTCTCGCTATGCAAAGAGACTGAGGCATTTTGCCCCTGCCCTAGAGATCTGTGGAACTTTGAACTTGAGAGAGATGATTTAGGATATCTGGCAGAAGAAATTTCTAAGGGGCAAAGCATTCAAAAGGAAACAGAGCATAAAAGTTTGAAAAATTTGCAGCTTGACAATGCGACAGAAAAGAAAAACTTATTTTCTGGGGAGAAATTCAAGCCCAGGGCAGAAATTTGCATAGGTAATTAGGAGCTGGATGTTAATGGCCAACACACTGGAAAAGTGTCGCCAGGGCATATCAGAGAACTTCACCGCAGCCCCTCCTGTCATAGGCCAGCAGGCTTAGGAGGAAAAATGGCTTTGTGGGCCTGGCCCAGTGCCTCCCCGCTGTGTACAGCATAGAGACTTGGTGCCCTGCATCCTAGCCACTCCAGTCGTGGCTAAAAGAGGCCAAGGAACAGCTCAGGTCATGGCTTCAGAGGGTGCAAGCCCCAAGCCTTGGCAGCTTCCACATGGTGTTGAGTGTGCGAGTGCACAGAAGTCAAGAACTGAGGTTTGGGAATCTCCACTTAGATTTCGGAGGATGTGTGGAAACACCTGGATGTTCAGGCAGAAGTTTGCTGCAGGGGCAGGGCCCTCATAAAGAACCACTGCTCGGGCAGTGTGAAAGGGGAATTGTGGGGATGGATTCCTCACACAGAGTCCCCACTGGGGCACTGCCTAGTGGAGCTGTGAGAAGAGGGCCACTGTCCTCCAGACCCCAGAATGGTAGATCCACCAACAGGACAGCTTGCAGAGTGCACCTAGAAAATCTACAGGCACTCAACGCCAGCCCATGAAAGCAGCTGGGGGGGGCTGTACCCGCCAGAGCCACAGGGCCAGAGCTGCACAAGGCCATGGGAGCCTACCTCTTGCATCAGTGTGACCTGGAGGTGAGACATGGAGTCAAAGGAGATCATTGTGGAACTTTAAGGTTTAATGATTGCCCTATTGGATTTTGGACTTGGATGGGGTCTGCATCCCCTTTGTTTTGGCCAATTTCTCCCATTTGGAATGGGTGTATTTACCCAATGCCTGTACTCTCATTGTATCTAGGAAGTAACTAGCTTACTTTTGAATTTACAGGCTCATAGGTGGAAGAGACTTGTCTCACATGAGACTTGGGACTTGGACTTTTGGGCTAATGCTGGAGTGAGTTAAGACTTTGAGGGACAGTTGGAAGGGCATGATTTTGAATTGTGAAGACATGAGATTTCAGAGGGGCAAGGGGCAGAATAATATGGTTTGGCTGTGTCCACACTCAAATCTCATCTTGAATGTAGTTCCCATAATCCCGATGTGTTGTAGGAGGGACCAGGTGGAGATAGTTAAATCATGGGGGTGGTTACCTCCATATTATTCTCATGACAGTGAGTTAGTTCTCACAAGATCTGATGGTTTTATAAGGGGTTTCCCCCTTTGCTAGGCACTCATTCTTCTTCCTGCTGCCATGTGAAGAAGGACATGTTTGCTTTTCCTTCTGCCATGATTGTAAATTTCCTGAGGCCTCCCCAGCCCTGTGGAACTGTGAGTCAATTAAACCTCTTTTCTTTATAAAATGTGTGTCCTTATAGCAGCATAAGAAAGGACCACCACATACACTATGTTTTTTTCCTATACAGTATCAAGCAGGTAGCATGTATAGTGTGAATATATCAGACAAAGGGATGATTCATGTCCAGATTCATGTCCAGTGCAGGACAGACCAGGATGGTGCAAGATTTCATCATGCTACTCAGAATGGTGTGTAATTTAAAACTGATTAGTCGCCTATTTTTAGAATTTCCACTTAATATTTTTGGACCACTATTGACTACAGATAACTGAAACGGTAAAGCAAAACAATGGATAAGGGGGGACTACTGTATTTGCTTTTTCTTCCCCATATGTTTCTGTCAGCCTTATCATTTATAGACTTATGAAATGTATTCTCCATCAAAAGTGCCATACAGTATAACTTCTAATTGAGAAAGTTAAAAATAAGAAAATGGATTAACGTTGATGGGATTACTGACTTTACCATATATCTCATGATACATGGTAGCAGTCTGCCTTACAAAACGATGAGATGGGATACCAAATATTCAACTATGATGCCAGCCAGAAGATAACACATTGTGAAGTTGGGGTGCTAGCATATGAAATATGGTTTGTGGTCTGAAGCTGTGACAGTTTTACGGTACCGATGCTTCCATGGCCTGAATGCATGAATTTGGTAATTAAGGGGTAGAACTGGAATGACACCTCTCAAGAAATCACATAGTGGCTTAATCACAAAAGCTTGCGGCTCACTGCAGTCCCCTTGGGCTCTGCTGGTTTAGGGCATCTTAGCAGCCAAAGGAGGGTTGCTTCCACAGAGTACCAAGTAAACACTGGCTTAACAGCACTGGAAGCTGAGTTTGCCACTTTTTTATTTCCAATTCTAAAACCACAGGATGAAAAGTCAAAAAGAAGATTATGATATGACAGAAATGATGATTCTAGCTACAATGGGGAAACAGTGTTGCTATTACACAATAGGATCAAGAAGGGTGTTGGTAGAAATCCAGCAGTCCTCTGGGGTGCTTCTTAATACGTCAAGTCCAGCATCAAAAGTTAAAGGAAATCCACAGCAACCTAATATGGGAAGAATGATCAAGGGGCAGCTTTTTCAGGATCAAGGTATGAGTAAATCCTTGTTTGAGGGGAAAAGAAAATTAAAATTGATAATAGAGGAGTTGAGTCATCAGTGCAAATACAGCACCAAGACGAATTACAGAAATAAGACTGTAACACCTACCCATATTTTCTTTCATGTATATATATACATCTTAACCGTTTTTCCTACATTGTATTTTTGTTCTATTATTTATTTATTAGTATTGGCTTTTACAAATTAGTCCATAGTTTATAGAATATTGAGACAATACCATGACACAATTCCAGAAGAACTGGACATCTTCCAGAAAGCTGTATTTCGAGCTGGATGAAACTTCAACTGGTTCCTTTTATATGAGGAAGAATAGTTACTTTAAGTTAAGTAGGAACATTTTTTTTCCCTAGAACGTTAAGCATAGGGAGAAGCTTGTAAGTTGGTGTTGAACTGCCAAAAGTTTGGCTTATAGTGGACATTCGTGATTCATTTTGACTATATGGCAACCAAGTCCCATTCTATACTGTATTTGAGAATTCCCACTCATGAATCTTGGTGTGGGGCAAAAAGAGTCTATTGCTAAGGAGGCTAAGAATGCCAGACACTTAACAGCTTCTTTTGAAGACAGTATATTGTCATGAGACTTAGATAGGTCCAGAACTGGACTTTAACTAAGGGTGAGTGATGGAAGAAACCAAGAACAGGGGTCTTTTTTCTTGTGACTATGGCTAAGACACCTATTAATATTACTTCCTTATCAACAATAAAGCTAAACTTAGTGTGAAACTTTCAGATTTTATCCTGAAATTAGGCTCTCCAGCCCTGCCAGTGAGTCTACAAATTATTCACTATCCTTTTAATAAATTCCTTTCCTGCTTAACTCCAGCTAGACTTGCTAGAAACCATGACATCAACTACCATAGCATTTGTTGAGGCATTTCCCAATATTTTACCACTGTTATGAATTCCTTTTAAAAAATTCTTTTTAAACAACCCCTTTTAAAATATTTATTTTTAAAAGTCAGTCACGGACCTCATACTTTATATTTTAATGTTAAGTAAAATGCATTCATTAACATTACCACTTCTAGGAGCCCCAGGTTGAGGATCACCAGCATAAGATAAACCAAGTACATATTATGCAGCAACATCTCATTAATTCAAACGAAATGGGAAAGACTGTCTATATCTATGTGAAATATCCACTTTTAAAACAATGAAGTTTTATTATTTCCAATTACTTATAGCAAGTAATTGTATCTAACTACCATCAAAGCATTACTAGAAATCTACCAGAAATAACCAGAAATCTGCCAAACTATATATAGAGAGTACATGTTACTATAATCAAGTTTTATTTTCTTGGAAGGGTCCTGTATTATTCAGAATTCTTTCTGTTTCAAATAATTTTTTAAAAATTCAAACTGGTTTAAAAATAAAAGGGAATGTCTTAACACATAGAACTTAAAACTCCAGCGGTTAATCTGGCTTCAGACATTATTAGATGTATGGGCTAAAAAAAAGAGCCAGGACTCAGTCTCCCTCTCTCCACTGCTTGGCTATGCTTTCCTATGGATTGGTGTCATTCTCAGGCAAGCCCTCCCCCACTTGCTAGCAAGATAGTTGCCAGAAGTTCTGGGCCTACATCTTACCCTTTCAGCAACCTGTGAAGAAAAAGATTTCTTTTTCCCAACCGTTTCCTTAAAAGTCTTAGGACTGCTTCAAATTTTCCAAGTGTGGACCATGTGCCCTTTCTTGGCCAAGGAGATAAAAGTCACTGAATGTCTATATAAGGATCAGATGCCCATTTCTGGAAGCTGAGGATAATTTTAGCTCAACCATACCTCGTAGAAATAGGGGAGAGGTGGTTCAACAAAGAACAATGAGATGCTGTTACCAGAAGAAGGAATAAGATGCTGGCCAGGTGAAAAGACCCATTTCACAAGAGAACCTTAAATTACCAGCGCCACCTGGTGCATCAAAACTCCTCTGAAGCCGGGCGCAGTGGTTCACAACTGTAATCTCAGCACTTTGGGTGGTTGAGGCAGGAGCACTGCTTGAGCCCAGGCATTCCAGACCAGCCTGGGGAACATAGGGAGACCAACCCTTCCCCCTACCCTGACACATCTCTACAAAAGATTTAAAAATTAGCCAGGCATGGTGGTGCATACCTGTGGTCCCAGCTACCTGCGAGGCCGAGATTGGAGGATTGGTTGGGCCTGGGAGGCTGAGGCTGCAGTGAGCTGTGATTGTGCCACTGCACTCCATCCTGGGTGACAGAATGAAACTCTGTCTCAAAAACAAACAAACAAACACACAAAATTCCTCTGTAACACTACTGATGGCTACTGAGCTTCTACTTGTATACTTCCCGTATTGATATATTTTCTATCCTATTCAGCAACTTATTCTGTTGCCAATAAGTGTTAAAGTTCTTCCTTATGTGGAATGAAAATTTGCTTCCTTGGATTTTAAAAACTTCTGTCTATGCTCTGCTCTATGGAGTTCAGCATGTGCCCATTCTCACTTAAAAATGACACTCCTTACAGTGTTTGAGGTCAGATTTCATACAAATCATGTACCCCATTTCTCAAATGACTCTTTTTCTCCAGGACCTTTATCATCTTGGACACTTTTCTCTAAGACATTTTCTCATTCATTGATATAAAATATACTTCTATAAAAGAACATACTTGGAAGATAAATAAAACAAGGAAATGGGAGTACACCATGAAATACAGAAATCATTTTATTAACTGTGACCCATCTCTCTACATGCAACCTGATTTGGTTAGAAGAGCAATCCTTGGATGCAGAAGTAAATAAAATGCAATGGCCTGCTTTCTTTTTCTCTTTCCTTTTTTGCCTTGACTAGAGTGACTGTAGTCTGGTTTACCCAAGACAGTCTCAAAGTATCCGTTTTCGGCTAGTGTAATTATTATGGTGCCCCCCTTCTCTTTCAAAACCTTATTTTGGTCACGCTAGTCTTGAACCACTATCTGCATACATTGTCCATAGTTTGAAATAAATCATACCACAAGTTTTGGCTATGTGCCAGAGGTAGCAAAACCTACAACCTGTTCAGTTTTTGGATTTCATCCAGGTGAGATGTGCTGATTGAGTCAAGGAGTTTCCATGCTGGACAAGTATGTACTTTTGCTTGATCAGTGCTAGATAATAATGCTTCAAAACATTGTCTAGTAGTCTAATTAGAGGACTGTGTGATATTTGTGACGCTGCCAGATGGAACACGTTCAAGGAGAAAGACAACTATGCAGCCACAAGAAACACACTTTGTGCCTGAAGAAATTATGTTCTATCATCACACTGTTAATCAACTGACAATGCAATTACTTACAGTTCATTTATGCTGCAATAAATGTAATTCTGATATATTTAGGATTACATCTATCAGTTTACTATTTGTTTCCTATTTGTTCAAGCAGTTCTATGTTTCTTTAAAAATGTAAAGAAGACATGTTGATCAACTGATTAATGTTTCAATGGCCTTATTTTCCTGAATAGCTATAGGAGTGTTCAAAATAGAAATAGACCACATTCCAAACATGATGCATCACTATAGTGGTTGCAGAGGCAGAGCAGATTGAGTGAGCTATTTGTAAGGGCACCCAGAAAATTTATCACCAAAAGTGAAACATTTTTGAGAGTGAGAGAGGGTGCTATTAATAATTATTCTGGAATGACAGATGTAAACCAGGACAATTCCAGGCAAACAAAGATGTATAGTGACCCTAAACAAATATGTATTTATTATATAATTAATTGTTTCCTATTAGGGAACTGTGCACAAGAATTCTGATCATGGAAGCTGGCGATAGGAAGCTTGTTGTATTTGCTGTATTAAGTGTGTACCTTAAGTAATAAACAAGTTCTATGGTTAGGATTTGGTCCAAGCAAATTAAATGTCTAGAATTTACACATCCAGAAATTATAAATGTACTATATCATTTGTAGGCATCAAGATTAGTAAGTATTACATGAATCAGGTCTTAAATAGGTTGGGAAAAGTACAAGTTGTTTTGAGATACCTCAATCCCTCTTCATTCCCATTACTAATCATGAAAACAACACAAATGTTTCTGTTTTCTTCTTGACTTGGGTCACATTCCATTGTGGGGTGATGTAAGAGTTTTAGCCAAGCATAGAATAGTAATGAGCAATTTGGGAGATTCAGTTCTAAAACCTTGCCTTGGGTCACAAACAACTAGCACTTAGAATCTAAAAACACGGAACCATTTGACTTGCAAGGTTAATTGTATACCTGTTGACTTTGGGCATATTTTCTAAGGTTAAACTGGAAAAACAAAGAGTCAGTTATGGTCCACTTGTTCAAGAAAAGAAATACAAGCCCATGAGTCTTCTAGTATTTTTTCTATCCCATTGAAATATACAAGCCACCATAGCCTTCCTCTGCAAACAGCTGAGGCCTCTTGACCTCTGCTTCTAAGCCAGTAGTTCCCAGCTTGGATGCGCATTAGAATCATCTAGGGGGACACTAAAAAATCCTGAAGTGTCCAGGCGCAGTGGCTCATGCCTGTAATCCCAGCACTTTGAAAAGTCGAAGCAGGCAGATCATGAAGTCAAGAGATTAAGACCATCCTGGCTAACATTGTGAAACCCCGTCTCTAC
The DNA here is from genome assembly GCF_003255815.1 of Theropithecus gelada. NCBI lineage: Eukaryota > Metazoa > Chordata > Mammalia > Primates > Cercopithecidae > Theropithecus > Theropithecus gelada. The sequence continues at coordinate 86,693,065 of NC_037673.1, read as the reverse complement.
TAAAAATACAAAAATTAGCTGGGCATGGTCGCACATGCCTGTAGTCCCAGCTACTTGGGAGGCTGAGGCAGGAGAATCGCTTGAACCCAGGAGGCAGTGGTTGCAGTGAGCCGACATTGCACCACTGTACTCCAGCCTGGCGACTGAGTGCGATTCTGTCTCAAAAAAAAAAAAAAAAAAAAAAAAATTTTTGACGCACAAGCCATACCTCAGATCAATTAAATTATCATGTCTGTGGTGGAACCTAGGCATCTGTGTTTTTAAAACACTGCAGATAATTCCAATGTGCAGGCAAGGTTGAGAACCATTGCTGTAGTTTCAGCTCCATCCTAGCTCTGCAACCATGAAGGGCTGATTTGAAGGGTTCTAGTCCAGTGCTCCAAGATGTCTGAAAGATTCAAAACTGAGTTGCAAAGCTAGTCTGACTTACCAGTTCCAGTGACTAAATTTTTAAGACTCACAGGCTGAAGTAAGAAAAAGAGGAATAATTGGATTCGGATTTAGCTAGGCTTTATTTTATTTTTTTGGACATCTTTTTTTTTTAGACAGAGTCTCACTCTATTGCCGAGGCTGGAGTACAGCAGCATGATTTCGGCTCACTCCAACCTCTGCCTCCCAGGTTCAAGTGGTTCCCCTACCTCAGCCTCCTGAGTAGCTGAGATTACAAGTGCGTGCCACCACACCTGGCTAATTTTTGTATTTTTAGTAGAGATGGGGTTTCACCCTGTTGGCCAGGCTGGTCTTGAACTCCTGACCTCAAGTGATCCTCCCACCTCAGCCTCCCAAAATGTTGAGATTACAGGTATGAGCCACCACACCCAGCATAGGTAGGCTTTATTTTTAAACCAGAATCACTAATTTAAATTAGCTGTATGGTCTTTGACAAGTTTACAAAGTCTCACTGAGCCTCAGCTTTCTGATCTGTAAAATAGACCAATAACACCTATTGCCAGACTGCTATTATTGCTTTTCTTCTTAGTGAAACCGAACAACTGATCCCATTTAACCTGGTTTTGGAAGCTCCCACCTCTAAAAAAAGCTGTATTTCTATCTTGAATTCTATTCTAGAACCTGGCCTCTGCCCTGTTGATATGGATGCCTTCTCAATGACTATAATCTCCTGTGACACCAGGCCAATGGTGGGATTCGGCTATTGGCTAACAGATTTTCCTAATCTTCTCTCTCCATGCACATGTACCTTTGCGTGCTGCCACTTCTGGATTTCCTGTATCTGGGCTTCTGCCGCTTGACCAGTGGCTTGGTCGAGAACTTCTTTTTGGATATCACTGACACCTGTCGCCCGTAAGCACACATACTGTGCACCAAGTTCCATCAGCCTGACTAGATTTCCTCCTATCACCTCCAATTGTGCTATCACTCAAGTTCTACCTCAGCCCTAAGGAATGTATTGTGTTTATTCATTCAATCAGTGTTTACTGAGCATTTACCAAACCCAAGCGCTTTGTCTCTGCACACAGAAAATGTATACAGTACAGTGGAGGAAGACAAACAACCAAAGGTATAATAAGTACAGTGACAGGGACAATTCTAGGCCTTGACTTTCTCTATATCCTCTTTTCTCATCAAAGATTAACACTTTTATATTGGATTAGGTCAGAAGATAGGATCATTGTTAAAGACAAATTATTATTATTATTATTATTTTACTTTGGAGATGGGGTCTCACCTTGTTCCCCAGGCTGGCCTCAAACTCCTACGCCCAAGCGATCCTCCCACTTCAGCGTCCTGAGTAGCTGGGATTATAGGTGCAACTGACTTTTTTTTTTTTTTTTGAGATGGAGTCTCGCTCTGTTACCCAAGCTGGAGTGCTGCAGTGGTGCAATCTCAGCTCATTGCAACCTCTGCCTCCTGGGTTCACGTGATTCTCCCACCTCAGCCTCCCGAGTAGCTGGTATTACAGGCACCCACCAGCACGCCCAGATAATTTTTGTATTTTTAGTAGAGACAGGGTTTCACCATGTTGGCCAGGCTGGTCTTAAACTCCTGACCTCAAGCGATCCACCCACCTTGGCCTTCCAAAGTGCTGGGATTACAAGCGTGAGCCACCGCGTCTGGCCTTGCTGTATTACTTTCAAAATGGCAAAACCCTCAATTACTTTTGCATTAACCTAATGTGTTGGATACCTGTGTTTTGCTCTATATGATCACTGATTATTAATTTTTTTGACAATTTTTTAAAACTCATTTTCTACTCTTTAGTCTACAGCAAGCACCCTGTCAAGTCTATGTTGGGATTATCTTTGTGTACCTAAAGTGAACTCCATGCTTTTCCTTAGGAACAATTTAATTTGCTGTGTGGAGAAAGTGTCCTCTGGCTCTCTAAGAGTTAACTGATCTGGCTCTATCTGATCTATCTGTTAATTTCTATAAATACTTTACAGGTATGTGAACAAACCAGTGTCAGTAAAGGAATTTGGTAGCCATTCCAGCAATCTACTTTACGTGGCAATCGGTGAGGATGTTATCTTAGCTGCCTTTTTTTTTTTTTTTTTTTTGACAGGGTCTCGCTCTGTCACCCTAGCTGAAGTGCAGTGGTGTAATTTCAGCTCACTGCAGCCTCGACCTCCTGGGCTCAAGCAATCCTCCCACTTCAGCCTTCCTAGTAGCTGGGACTACAGGTGTGCACCACCACACTTGGCTAATTTTTGTATTTTTTGTAGAGATGGGGTGTCGCTATTTTGTCCAGGTTGCTCTTTTTCTTTTTTCTTCTTCTTCTTCTTTTTTTTTTTTTTCTTTTAGAGACAGAGTCTCACTCTGTCACCCAGACTGGAGTGCAGTGGCATAATCTCGGCTCACTACAACCTCTGCCTCCCGGGTTCAAGCGATTCTCCTGCTTCAGCGTCCCAAGTAGCTGGGATTACAGCCACGTACAACCATGCCTGGCTAATTTTTGTTATTTTTAGTAGAGATGGGGTTTCACCATGTTGTCCAGGCTGCTCTCAAACTCCTGACCTCAGGTGATCCACCCACCTGAGTGGATGGATCCCAAAATGCTGGGATTACAGGCATGAGCCACTGCAACCGGCTCCAGGCCGGTCTTGAACTCCCAAGCTCAAGCAATCCTCCTGCCTCGGCCTCTCAAAGTGCTGGGATTATAGGCGTGAACCACGGTGTTCAGCCTTAGCTGTCTTTTTACTACCATCCCCAGCCTCTGCTTATCAGTCGTGAGTTTCCTCTATGCCTTTCTAATTCTCTTTCTCTGTGTTTTCTTCCAGCTCCTTTATGTTACCCACCAGAGGGATGAAAGCGATTGATTCTACCAGAAGCTATTGAAAAATGTATATGGCTTTTAGTAGTCGTGATGATGATGATGATGATGATGATGATGACAATTGTTTTGGCATTTTCAGATTTCAGAAGCAAATTGCTGCCTCCTGGGCACTCTACTCATGGCCAGTTAACTTTAAAGTGGTCCTGTTTGCTTTGTGGTGGTCGGGGGTGGCTTAGCAAAAATTACAAAGAATAAAAAGCTAAATTTAGCAAGTCTATCTCTACTATGTTGTGTCTAATCTTCTTGTGCTGGTTTCCTAGAGTGCCCTCTGCTGGGCCCAACCAGGTCTTCTGACTCCCATGAAACCCATGCCTCAACTGTCATCAAAAACTTACTATTTTATGTCACATGCCATCAGAATCCTAGCGTTTGCTTTCCAGATTGACAATGAACCCAGGTAAACTAATCCATGTTAATGTGTGAATGTATTTTATCGTATAAATGGGAAAAAACCCAACGCCCCTCTCAGTCATTTAAGTGTACATTTCCACAATGACCTTATGAATGTATGACTTCTACTTAGTATCTAACTCTGGTGACTAATGCTGAGAATGGAAGCCAGGAATCTGGGGAAGGCTATGCTCTGGGAAATCAAAGGGGAATATATTTTCCAACAGACAGAACCTTGTGGCTCCCCTCAAATTACACTGTGTGGGCAGCTGTCTACTCAAGCTATCTGTATGGCCAAGCCCCATGGAGGTAATTTTCACCCTGTCAGCCAGAAAAGAATGAACATCATTGTTTACTTTTAAGTTTTTATGAAGAATGCCTTGAGCTCTTTAGATTGTGTTATCTAAGTCTTAATAGTAAGGAAGTATGTGCCATTGTTTTGGGGATTAATTTATCCATAAAGATAGGTATAGGTTGTACAGTCATTGGCTTGACCTCTGCTGCCCTGTGTACTTTCTTGTCTACTGAAATCAGTTGGGCAATTCTTGTCTGTAAGCACGTTTCCCAAGAACTGGTTAGAGCCAGTCTTCATAGGAGGAACCTATTATGAAACCAGCTCCGAGGATATTTACTTTGCTCAAGATCTACTGAATGCTATGCTTACTTGAAAATGAAATTGCTTTCTTTTAGCTCTGACCCAGCCCCTTGAAAACCAGCGACCCTTGGGATTCAGTTAGAATGAGACAGAAAGGGGAAATGATATGCCGGACCTGATTGACATTTTTCTGTCAATCAGGCTCAGTGACAAGCTTTTCTTATTGTTTAAACTAGTATTTGCATAGTTGTTGAATGTGTGTGTTTCAAGAAGATCAGCTAAACTGATAACATATTATCAAGTAAATAAGGCACCCAAGATTGGGAACTTGGAGGACATAGCACACATTTTTTGAAGGCCCACCTTTTTTCTTAAAATGTAATGTGAAATTTGTATCTTTCTATTTAACATATCCAGGTCTTATTTAAGACAAAGATAACTCACATAGTTGCTTTCCAGTTAAGTTATTTAATCATCCAAATCCTCAGTTAAATAAATGCTCCAGTGAGAAACATTGTCTTATGGCTCCTGATCTAAAATTATGCCTCCCCGGGAATGTATGTATCTAAATTTGAGAAGCACAAGCTCGGAGAAATAGTGAAGGAGAGAATCCAGTCAGAGAAAAATGAGTGTGTACTGATGGTCAATCTGTAGATAAGGAGGACTAGTGTAAGTTTTGTTGTAGATGACTTTCATAGGAGAGTGGCAGTGGGATTTGATGTTGAGACCTAGTACATAGTTGTACTGAGATAAAGATGTTAGGATTATCTAGATAGAGCCAGAAATGAAAAGAAAATAACCTCAGAATATGGAATCATCAGGATGGCTGTGAAAAAGGCAGAAATGTGATAAACACTAATTCAGACTTCTTGGGCTCCTTACACACTTATAGAAATTGTGGATGCACAAAGTAAATGGTATGGCATGTAAATAAAGAAGAAAATTCTGCATATTACTTTTGGCATAATAGCAACTTCTTTCTACTTTGTGAAATTCAAAAATAAATATCCTTTTAATCTAGAGAGTGCTATATACTTTTCCTAACTAGTGTCTTACATTTATTATCTATAATAAATATTATCTGTAATATTATCTACAATAAATATCTAAAATAGTTATTTATAAAATAATATATAATCTGTAATTATACAATATATAATTATTTATAGGATACTTATTATATTTAATAAATATTATCTATTAATATCATAATATCTATAATTATTACTTCAAAAGTTTATTTAAAACTCAGAGTAAGTTTTCCAATGCAGTCTTCCTAGCACTGAGATTTTCAAACCAGTCCCCAGAGTGTATTTAACACACAAGGTCTCTGGAAGAGGTCTGGAGTAAGGGGCTTAAGTATCTACATTTTTAGTAAACACACTTTGATGCAAGTGACCTGGACAACACCGTTAGAAACAGTATTGTAAGAGGTTGAAGACTCTTGGGATAAGGGCTGGAGACTAAGGACACCACTTGAGAGCCTGGGACAGGGTTGCAAAGGGTTGTAGAACTATATGAAGTTGCTTGTTTAGTCCATAATTCCCCTCTCTGCTACTTGGTATCTCTCCCAACTCCCCAACAAAAGTAGATACCTTGGCAGTTAGATGGAACCAACTGACCAGATCTCATGGAACCATGGTAGACACGTGACCTAGGCTAGGCCAACTAAATATTTCAACTTAAGAGTTTGGACCTGGGACAGGAATACCAGTTAACTACTGGTTGTTTGAAATGAAGAGATTCCCTGGAGCTACAGGAAGCCAGGCCTCTCTTGTGAATGGACCGGCAGAGAACAGCACACATAGAGGAAGAAGGAAAAACACACAGGGAGAAGAGATGAGGAACCATGGGTTGGAGATGGGGAGGGAGAGAGAGAAGGAGTAGAGGAGGGAGGGAGAAATAGAGAAAACCAGCAAGAAAGCCAGAGGGAAAGAATTTTCCCTAGAGCTTATCAATTTGCTGCTGTAGATGCTAGTTCCTCCTGTGGTCTGAGTGTGTTTTCTATAAGATATTTTTGTATCTGTCCAATAAACTCTTCTGTCTCGCTAAAGCTAATTTAAATGTGTTCTTGGGTGAGAGGACAACCAGGAATTAAGGAGAAGCACGGCTATAATGAGCTGTGTCTTATTCTTGTGACTGCTTCCTCCCTCCAATCTTTCTCCATTCTCTCTTCCCCTTTCTACCCGGATTTCCTCAACCAAGATTGTTAGAGGAATGAAAAAATGATTTTTCTTCTCTCCAAATCCTTGATCCTTTTCCTTTTTTGTGTTTAACTCCTTCCTCTTCTTCGTTGCAAAGAGGAAGAGAGCCTCCTTTCCTTTTGTTATTTTTAAATTATTATTATTAATTAGTCAATTTTAAAAATTAGAGATGAGATCTGTTGACTAGGCTGATCTCGAACTCCTGGCCTCAAGTGATCCTCCCATCTCAGCCTCCCAGAATCCTAGGATTACAGGCATGAGCCACTGTGCCTGGCCCCTCCTTTCCTTTTCCCATCCTTGCTTCTCTCTAAGTGTTATTCATCTCTACCCTGAATAAGAATGAGTGGCTGCGATGTGGAGGGAAAAGGAGGGAATTTCCAGGACCACTTGGCCACATGTAAGAAAGAGATTGCTCATATTAAAATGTAACACAGGGAGTATATTTGTTTAAAATAGCCCATTTAACAAATGCCCAGTGAACTTAACCTTATGTAATGTTTTACGTGATGGAACACTTCTCTGGTTGGATCAGTTTCAGTTGTGCTAATTGGGCCTTTTGTTTTGAGAGAGAGAGAGTTTCACTCTGTTCACCCAGGCTGGAGTGCAGTAGCTTGATCTCTGCTCACCCCATCACCACTTCCTGGGTTCAAGCCATTCTTGTGCCTCAGCCTCCCAAATAGCTGGGATTACAGGGGTGCACCACCACGCCTGGTTAATTTTTGTATTTTTAGTAAGGATGGAGTTTTGCCATGTTGGTCAGGCTGGTCTCAAACTCCTGGCCTCAAGTGATCTACCCATTTTAACCTCCCAAAGTGCTGGGATGACAGATGTGAGCCTCCACGCCCGGCCCTAACTGGGCCTTTAAAAATTAGATGCTCTTTATTGAGCTGAAAGAAAAGAATTTCAGGTGAGGAATAAAGGTCTAGATCTGTGCTCAACTTGAAATATAGTAGTCATTATATAAAAGTTACATCCTTATATCATAAAAATATTTTATGTTGAAAGGGCTAAGCTAAAAATGCCCCAATTTAGACTTGGATGATGATGATGATGCTGATGATTTATTATTATTATTATTTGAGACAAAGTCTCACTCTATCACCCAGGCTCCCAGACTGGAGGGCAATGGTGTGATCTCTGCTCACTACCCCTCCGCCCCCCGGGTTCAAGCGATTCTCCTGCCTCAGCTTCCCGAGTGGCTGGGATTACAGGCGCCTGCCACCACACCTGGCTAATTTTTGTATTTTCAGTAGAGATGGCGTTTCACCATATTGGCCAGGCTGGTCTCAAACTCCTAACCTTGTGATCTGCCCACCTCGGCCTCCCAAAGTGCTGGGATTAAAGGCGAGAGCCACCACACCCAGCTGGCATGGCTTATTTTTATGAAGACATGGATTGAGTTGTCATAAATCACCAGATCAAGGCAGACAACATATTTGCCTTAAATGAACCTGTAGTGAGTTTTCCTTCTTGCATTTGTATGAAGTTGGGAGAGATGTAGCTTAGCGTGTATGGACGGACAGAAGAAAACTTTGATTCTCGTTCAGCTCTGCTGCTCACTTGGCTAGCTACTGGAATTTCAATAAATCACAATTTCTCTGGGTCTAAATTTTCTTACTTTTATAAAACATGAAATACTTTCTTCAAACAAAGCTACAATATGTACATTAGATGAAAGGAGAGTGCCCTGATTGGGTTGGTCTGCAGGTGGGCCAACTGGCCAGAATTTCTTTCCTTCCAATCTCCTCCCCATTGTCCCACTACTCTACCCACCCACCCCACCTGCCTCTACCCTTCTGGACTTGAATGAACTCTCAGGGCTTTCCTGAGCACCCCTGTCAATCCTTAGACTGAACAATTCCCACAATTGTTTCAAGCTCATTAATTTGATGCTTCTATGAAGTTTTTGAGGAAAACTCTAAAGAAAATGAGAAAATACATCGTTTGCTCCAATTAATGTCTTTGAAGGCTCTCTGATGACTATATTTATGATTCAAGGGAAAGATAATGTGAGAGATCAGATGACTATTGAAGCCACCGTTTTAATTGCTAGAAATCACTTTGCATATGTGTTTGTTAAAGCAAGAAGATCCCTCATGTCCCACATGTCTGTATTTGCATTTTGATGGAACTTCAGGGAAAAGGAATGTGCTCATAATGAACAGTTGAAATTGACTTTTCAGTCAAAGCGAAGTACTGTAACTGGGGTTACAAATATGCCTCTTCTTCTAAGAGCTATCAGTTACGAAAGTAAATTCTTAGTATTACTGTTGTTTCACATGGGGCCCGTGCCTCGGATGCCATGGCTGCCTTCCATCCCATCCTTCCTCTTCAGTCAGAATGCTGCCCTTTGGCAGAAAAAAGTCTAATTTGGATGACAAGATTCTTTTTAAGCTTTACCGCAAAGTAAGGACAAACAGGGAGGCTAACACATCTGAGCTTCATAAACCCCCTCTCTGTAGGTGGAGTTCTGTCCCTTAAAAATTCACATGCTGGAGTCCTCATCCATAGCATTTCAGAATGTGACCTTATTTGGAAATAGGGTTGTTGCAGATGTAATTGGCTAAGATGAGGACCTACTGGAGTAGAGTAGGCCTGGATCCAATATGACTGATGTCTTTATAACAGGGGAAATTTGCATACAGATATGCACATAGGGGGAATGCCATATGAACATGAAGGCAGAGATTGGGGTGATATTGCAGAAGCCAAGGAACACCAAAGATTGCCAGAAAACCGTCAGAAGCTAGGGGAGAGGCATGGGACAGATTCTCCCTCACATCCCTCAGAAGGAACCAATCCTGCTGACATCTTAATCTTGGACTTCCAGCCTCTGGAACTGTGGGACAATGAATTTCTCCTACTTAAGCCACCTACTTTGTGGGACTTTGTTACAGTAGCCCTAGGAAACAAATACAACTACCATCATTATTAAATTTCCGGAGGGGTGTGTTTTAATATGTTCTCACACTACTATAAAGATACTACTCCCAGACTGGGTAATTTACAAACAAAAGAGGTTTAATTGACTCACAGTTCTGCATGGCTGGGGAGGCCTCAGGAAACTCACAATCACGGCAGAAGGTGAAGGGGAAGCAAGGCATATCTTACATGGTGGCAGGAGGAGACAGAGCAAAGGGAAGTGCCACACTTTTAAACCATCAGATCTCATGAGAACTCACCATCATGAGAATAGCAAAGAAGAAATCCACCCCCATGATCCAGTCGTCTCCCACCAGACCCCTCCTCCAACATGTGGGGATTACAATTCGAAATGAAATTTGAGGGGGACACAGAGCCAAACCACATCAGGGTGATTTTTCCGTGTCAGTCACTTGAATAAGGACTTTTGCTATGGTAGTACATGCCACCAATTACAACTTGTTTTATATTTCTTCCTTTAAAAACCTATTTTTAGTTCATTGGGTGTAGAAAAAAGAGAAGACTTTTTTTTTTTTTTTTTTTAAGTGGATTTGGGGAGTCTAAGTGCTCTTTAAAAGCTACTGAAAATGCTGAATTAAAATATAAGATCTATTGCTTTTCATTCACTCATTTGTTCAATAAATATGGGTCAGGTCCATGACAGGTATTGGCGATAGACAGAGAAAAAGCAGAACCTAGCTCCAGCAGAGACTAGATGCCTGTATATCATAGTATTTCCTCTTCTTCCTAGGTGCACAGCTTAACTACTTTTTCCAGTCTCTCTTATAATTGGGTGTGGCCATGTGACTTATGGGCAGTGATCATGTGAGGCACCAGCAGGCTTGGCCCATAAAGCTTCTTTTTCAAAGTGAACATGTATTGAAACTGGCTGAGCCACAGGATGGAATTTAGGACCCTGACTCATGCTTGGAGTAGAGCCACCTGACAATTAGGAACATCTGTTTGGACTTTCTATGGGAAAGAAAGAAACCTCCATTATATTAAGCTACTCAGACGTAGGAGTTTGTCTCCTGCAATAAGTAGCATTACCCTAATTAACATGCCATGCTCAAAATCAAATAGGAAAATAGATTTTTAAAAAACCACCATACAGTACAGTGCTTTGAAAGTGATCAAGCACGCTCTGGTCCCTGTACAGAGGACAGCTTGAGGAGTCAGAGACAGAGGAAATGACATTTGAAGTGAATTCTGAAGATTAGGTAAGTGTCAGGCAAGGTAAGCAGGGAGGAGTATTCGAGACAGAGAGAAATGTGTGTACAAAGGCTCCCCAGGCAAGAAAGAGCAATTTTAAAACATTAAAAGAAGTTTAGGAGGGGGTTCAATGTGGACATGGTGTGAGTGAGTCAGCATTGAGGAGAAGGGTGAGATACTGAGTCTCGAGAGGTAAAGAGGAACTGAATAATGAAGGATGAACAGACAGCTGACCGGATGGGAAGTGGGCATTCTGGGCAGAAAAAAACTGAACGTCCGAAGCCCAGAGTTATTACAGAGCATAGTTATCTCTAACACAAATTAGCATAGATGGAGTAACGTGGGAGTGGAAAATCAGACCCTTTTTTTCCCTATCTTGATTCTGAAGACAGCAAAGTGCTATTCTGGAGTTTTCAGCAGGGGAGTAATGGAACATATTTTTACTTCAGAAATATTCCTCTGGTGAAAAATCATGCGGAATACAGATTAGGGTTTATGTAGTCTCTTAACATAGCAGTGTTTGTTTTTTTCTACCAAAAATGTTTTGTGATGTTTTCCAAGGAATTCTATTTTATCATTGCTAAGAGATAAAACTCTCATTGTGTATGGATCAGGATGTGCTCTATTAGGAAAGATTGGAAGTGAGGGGACATGTTCGGAGCTACCAGTATCATCCAGAGCATTGATGATGATAGCCTGAGCAAGGGCAGAGTCAGAGGAAAGAGAGAAGAGGAGATGAATTCACAAACAGACTAAGCAATTTAAAGAGGGGGCTTAGGTGGGAACAAACGTCAGAGCTTACTTCAGTTCTTTATTTTGTGTGAGTCGGGAGATGATGTTGCTACTCACCCAAGAAGGGCCCAAGGCATAGGAAGAAGAAAAATTTGCAGAAGAAAGAAAAGGTTGCTAGCTGAACAGGGTGGTGTACGCCTATGGTCCCAGCTGCTCTGGAGGCTGGGGCGGGAGGCTTGCTTGAGCCCCGGAGTTTAAAGGCTGCCATGAGCTATGATCATGCCACTGCACTCTAGCCTGGGTGAAGACAGAGCAAGACCCTGTCTCTACAAAAAAGAGATAAAAGTTTCGTTTTTGGAATGCTGATTCTGAGGTAACTGAGGCTCATCTGAGTGGAAATGTTGAGCTTTCATTTGGAAAAAATGAAATGCTCAGACTCTCACAGATCAAAAAAGGGAAGGATAAATTGTGGAGTGCTATCAGTGTACAGCAGTCCCAGTAGAAGCCTGAATGAAAGCAAGAGAGATTAGCCTAGGTAAAAGGAGCGCTAAGTAAGTAAGCTTAGAGGCCTCTTACATTTCGACACCCAATTAAATAAAAGGAGAGACAAAAGTAGGAAGAAAATAGCACCAAAGCAAGGCTTGGCATCCAGAACAGCACAGTCTTAGCAGGCACCTGAAACCCTGCCATGGAGCATTTTTTATTTGTTTGTTTTGAGATGGAGTCTCACTCTGTCACCCAGGCTGGAGTGCAGTGGTGTGATCTCGGCTCACTGCAACCTCTGCCTCCCGGGTTCAAACGATTCTCCTGCCTCAGCTTTCCAGGTAGCTAGGGTTACAGGTGTGCGCCACCATACCCAGCTAATTTTTGTAGTTTTAGAAGAGATAGAGTTTCACCATGTTGGCCAGGCTGGTCTTAAACTCCTGACCTCAGGTGATCCACCCAGCTTGGCCTCCCAGAATGTTGAGATTACAGGTGTGAGCCAATGCACCTGGCCCAGAAGAGGCTTCTATACTTATTCCTATAGAAGTCCCTGGAGACCTTTTGGAAAAGTCTAGTAGAAGAGTGGGAGTGGAGGCCAGATTATGGTGAATGAGAAGAAGGCACAGATGTGGAAATGTCTTCTTTCAAGAAATTTTCCAAAATGGCTAGAGATAGCAAAAAATGCAGGATGGAGGAAAGATTCTCTTGAGAAGAAACATTTGCAATTGTCCACCAAGATTAGAAATGGGTGTGATTAAGGGGAAGATATTGAAGATGGAAAAGCCTGGGGATAATGGTGGGGCAAACTCTTTAATGAGCTGTGAGGGACACAGAAGGACTCTTTTTCCATTGCTCAGAAACATTTTGGCAGCTTATCCTACTTTGGTTCTGAAATGCACCCATTTCTAAGCCAGGGTCCAATGGAGGAAGTGTCTTCTGTGCTAAACATTCTGTGAGAGGAGAAATACCAGCAAGAGAGATGTAGATGCAAGAAATGCATTGCAAATTGATTTACTGAATATACCCCACTCAACCGAAAATAAACACAATTTCAAAAATTATTAAGGGAGCTTAATTTGGGAAAATTAATGTTAAAATGATTGTTTTTGAGGCCACATTTTCTTTGATTCTATGAAAATCACCAAAGATATGTATCTGAAGTATAAACCAACTGTATTTTTATTTCTTTCTTTGTTTTGTAGATTAATGGTGATGAAAACAAGCCATTTCTTATTTTCTTTAAAAGAATTGGGTTATTATGAGAAAATATCTGTGAAAAAGTCCTGTAGAAATACTAGTTAATTTAGATTTCTACAGTTCTAAAAAACATAATGGTATAGTAGCCTTAATTGACCCCAAACAATCTCATTTCTACAGATAACATATAGTCATGCACTGCATCATGACATCTTGGTCAACAATGGAGCACATAAACTTCCGTAAGATTCTAATGGAGCTGAAACATTACTCTCACCTAGTGCCATGCCATCATAGCCGTCATAATGTCATAGCACACTGCATTCATTACTCATGTGTTTGTAGTGACGCTTGTGTAAACAAACCTGTGTGGCTAGTCACATAAAAGTATAGCACATACGATTTTGTACAGTACATAATACTTGATAATGGTAATGAATGATTATGCTACTGGTTGATATATTTACTATAATGTATGTTGAATCATTATTTTACAGTGTAATTTTACTTACAAAAAATAGTCTACAAAACAGCCTCAGGTAGGTCCTTCAGATGGTACATGCACATCTTGTTTTATCGCACTTTGGTTTATTATGCTTTGAAGATAATGCATTTTTTCCAAATTGAAGATTTGTATCAACCCTGCACTGATAAAGTCTATTGGTGCCATTTTTTTCAATAGCATGTGTTCACTTTATGTCTCTGCTACATTTTGGCAATTCTTGCAATATTTCAAACTTTTTCATTATTATTATAATATTCTTTATTTTTGACGTTAATGTCATAATTGTTCTGGGTGCCACAAACTGCATCCACAGAAGACAGCAAACAGCTGATAAATGTTGTATGTGTTCTGACTACTCCACTCACTGGCTGTTTCCCTTTCTCTCTTCCTCTCCTCAGGCCTCCCTATTCCCTGAGACACAATAATATTAAAATTAGGCCAATTAGTAACCCTACAGTGGCTTCCAAATGTTCAAGGGAAGGGAGGTGTCTCATATCTCTTACTCTAAATCAAAGCTATAGATGATTAAACTTAGTGAGGAAGGCATGTCAGAAGCTGAGATGGTCCAAAAGCTGGGTGGTATAAGCCAAACAAACTGTGAATACAAAGGAAAATTCCTTGCAGGAAATTAAAAGTGCTACTCCAGTGAACATGAATGATAAGAAAATGAAACAGCCCTGTTGCCGATATAAAGAAAGCTTTAGTGGTCCAGATAAAAGATCAGACCAGCCACAATAGTCCCTTAAACCAAAGCCTCATCTAGAGCTAAGACGCAACTCTCTTCTATTTACGAAGCTGAGAGAGGTGAAGAAGCTGCAGAAGAAAAGTGTGAAGCTAGCAGAAGTTGGTTCATGAAGTTTAAGGAAAGTAGCCATCTCCAGAATATAAAAGTGCAAGGTGAAGCAGCAAGTGCTGCTGAAGAAGCTGTAGCGAGTTATCCAGAAGATCTAGCTAAGATAATTGATAAAGGTGGCTACACTCAAAAATAGATTTTCAGTTTAGATGAAATAGCTTTCTATTGGAAGAAGGTGCCATCCAGGGCTTTCATGGTTAGAGAGAAGTCAATGCCTAGTTTCAAAGCTTCAGTGGACAAGCAGAGTCTCTTGTTAGTGTAGCTGGTGACTTTAAGTTGAAACCAATGCTCATTTACCATTCTGAAAATCCTAGGGCCCTTAAGAATTATACGGAATCTACTCTGCCTGTGATCTATAAATGAAACAAGAAAGCATGGATGATAGCAAATATGTTTGCAGCATGGTTTACTGAATATTTTAGGCCCAGTATTGAGACCTATTGCTCAGAAAAAAAGATTCCTTTCAAAATATTACTGTTCATTGAAAATGCACCTGTTCGCCCAAGAGCTCTTCTGAAGATATACAAGGCGATTAACGTTCTTTTCTTGCCTGGTAACACAACATCCACCCTGCAGCTCATGGATCAAGGAGTAATTTTGAATTTCAAGTATTATTAGCTAAGAAATGCATTCCATAAGGCTATAGCTGCCATAGATAGTAATTCCTCTAAAGGATCTGGGCAATGTCAATTGAAACCTTCTAGAAAGTATTCACCATTCTAGATGCTATTAAGAACATTTGTAATTCATGAGAAGAGGTCAAAATATCAACATTAACAGGAGTTTGGAAGAAGTTGATTCTAACCTTCATGGATGACTTCGAGGGGTTCAAGACTTCAATGGAGGAAATAATTGCATATGTGATGAAAACAGGATGAGAACTAGAATACCTGAAGACGTCACTGAATTGCTGCAATCTCATGATAAAACTTGAACACCTGAGGAGTTACTTCTTGTTGATGAGCAAAGAAAGTGGGTTTCTTGAAATGGAATCTACTCCTGACTGTGAACATTGCTGAAATCACAATGAAGGATATTAGGTAAATTTAGTTGACAAAGCAATAGCTTTGAGAGGATTGAGTCAAGTTGTGAAAGAAGTCCTACTGTGGGTAAAATGCTGTCAAACAGCATTACATGCTACAGACAACTCTTTTGTGAAAGGAAGAGTCAATTGATACAGCAAACCCTATTGTCTTATTTTAGGAAACTGTCACAGCCACCTCAACCTTCAGCAACCACCACCCTGACCAGTGAGCAGCAATCAACATTGAGGCAAGACCTTTCAGCAAAAAGATTATAATTCTCTGAAGACTCAGATGATCATTAGCATTTTTAGAAACAATGTATTTTTGAATTAAGGTACGTACTTTTTTTTAGACATAATGCAATTGCACACTTAATAGACTACAGTATAGTGTGAAGACAACTTTCATATGCACTGGGAAACCAAAAAAAGTGTGTGACGCACTTTATTTTGATATTGGCACTGTGGTATATCTGAAGTATGCCTGGATTCCAGAAGAAGACATTGTTGTCATAGGACATGACAGCTCCATGTGTATTACTGCCCCTGAAGACATTCCGATGTCTTCATTGGACAAGATGTGGAGGTAGTGGACAGTGGTATTGGTATTCCTGACTCTGTGTACGTCTAGACCAATGTGTGTGTTTGTGTCTTCATTTTTAACAAAAAAGTTTAAAAAGTACAAAAAAAAGAGAAATTACCAGAAAGTGGCTACAAATGGGGATATAAAGAAAAAAAATTTTAAGCTAAATGTTCTCATTTTAAGCTAAATGTTATTACAAAAGAGTCAAAAAGTTTAAAAAATGAAAGTTTGTGAAGTAAAAAAGTTACAGTAAGCTAATTTATTATTAAAGAAAAAAATTTTTAAATAACTTTAGTGTAGCATAAGTATAGAGTGGTTATAATCTGCAATAGTGTAAAGTAATGTCCTAGGCCTTCACATTCACTCACCACTGACTCAATGACTCACCCAAGAGCAACTTCCAGGCCTACAAGCTCCATTCATGGTGAATGCCCTATATAGGTATTGCTTTTTTTTTTTTTTAATCTTTTATTCCACGTTTCATTATACATTTTCTATGTTTATACATGTTTAGATACACAAATACCATTGTGTTACAATTGCCTATAGCAGCGGCCCCCAATCTTTTTGGCACCAGGGACCCTTTTGTGGAAGACAATTTTTCCACTGATGAGGGCAACGGGGGAGGGCTGGGATGGGGAGGACAGTTTCGGGATGGAACTGTTCTATCTCAGATCATTAGGCTTTAGATTCTCCTAAGGAGCTCACACCTAGATCCCTCATGTGCACACTTCACAACCACATTCGCACTGCTATGAGAATCTGATGCGGCAGCTGATCTGACAGGAGGCAGAACTCAGGCAGTAATGCTTCCTGGTCCCTCGCTCATCTCCTGCTGTGTGGCCTGGTTCCTAACAGACCACAAACTCTACCGGTCCACAACCCAGGGACTGGGAACCCCTGGCCTACAGTATTCAACACAACATGATGTACGGGTTTCTAACCTGGGAGCAACAGAATATATTATACCATACAGCTTAGGTGTGTAATAGGCTATATCATCTAGGTCTAAGTACACTCTATGATGTTCACACAATGATGAAATCACCTAATGAAGCATTTCTCTGAATGTATCCCTGTCATAAAGCCATACATGACTGTATTTCACTAGGTAAACAACAAAAATCAACCAGCAAAGTTAAGTGACTTTCAAGAAAGCTTCTTTTGAAATTCTCAGTGGGGACTGCTGATATTTGAGCCTTATAAGAGAAGTATGATGTGGTCAAACAAGCTCTGTCCTTCAAGATGAAATGTTGACTGCACTGAGTATTTAAAACATAAACATAAAAAAAGGACACAGTGATCTGAAGAGATTAAGCATCTTTGTGGATTGGCTTTTTATGTTTTTATACAATTTTTTGTTTGTTTGTTTTTTTTTGGAGATGGAGCTTTGCTCCTGTTGCCCAAGTTGAAGTGCAATGGTGTGATGTTGGCTCACTGCAAACTCTACCTCCTGGGTTCAAGTGATACTCCTGCCTCAGCCTCCTGAGTAGCTGGGATTACAGGCACATGCCACCAGGCCTGGTTAATTTTGTATTTTTAGTAGAGACGGGGTTTCATCATGTTGGCTAGGCTGGTCTCGAACTCCTGACTTCAGGAGTGATCCACCCACCTCGGCCTCCCAAAGTACTGGGATTACAGGCATGAGCTACCATGCCTGGCCTATATAAATATTTGTTATATGAGTGATCATTTACCTTTCAGCCTGCTTTTATTTATTTTATCACAGTATAAACCCAACTATAGTTCACTGGCTGCCACAGAGTTCACTTAAACTTTGATCTTTAAACAATGTATATGCCCAATCTCACCTCTTTATTACCTACTTAGTTTCTATTTATTCTTACACTGCCTGTAGTCTGTGTTTTTATTTTCTCAGAGGGCAAGGCAACATCTGTGTCTTAAGCAATTTGACACATATTATAGAGCCTTAATAAACACCTTGCAATCAATTTTATTTGCTCTGTTAGAAAAGTTAACATTTACTCCTCAGTTAAATAATGATTCTAATGATTATTATAACATGAAATTAGAACGGTCTCTAGGACATCTCTTTCGTTTTCTATGTTCGGGGACAATCTATTCTTGAATTAAAAATGAGCTCATACTACACATATTTCTGATACAGGGCTTTTCTACACTTTTTATGTACTTTACTTTTTTTTTTTTTTAAACGGAACTTTATGTATTCCAAAATCTTGCTCACATCTCCAAGGAAAATGCTGGACTTGTGTTGGAGTAATAATTAGTGTAATTCACCATTTCCAATCCATATAGCATGTTATAGTTATATTTATCTTACAGTGTTTGTGTTTCTTCTGATTTATTGTTAACGTTATGCTCTTTTTGAGTTAAAATCATGTGCTGTCTGTATATTTTTATCTTTGAGAAGTTACATTATGAAGTAAGGCTGTTTGGTGGGAGGATAGGCTCTTGAGTTTGAGAAGAACTGTAAGCCACTCTGAGGCCTGAAAGCCAAATGGGAAGACAGTGAGTCCTGTTCATCAGCTTTGAAAGTGTTTGTGCCCAGCATAAATTGATCCAAACAGAAACAGCTTCTTCCGACTCACTTAGCTATTTACTGTTTTTGTTTGCGTTTGTTTTGTTTGGGGCTATGCTTTTGATTACTCACTTGGACCCGAGTTTGAAATACGAAATACTTATTGTCTGGACTAGTTTCAATTTTTTTTTTTTAAACTGTGGTAAAATGTATGTAATATAAAACCATTTCAGTCCTTCCAAATGTACAGTTCTGTGACATTAAGTCCACGTACACTCACATCTTTGTACAACCATCACCATCCCTTCATCTCCAGAACTTTTTCATCTTTCCTAACTGAAACTCCACAACCATTAAACAGTAACTCCCCATTTTCCCCTCCCTCTAGCCCCTGACAACCACTGTTACTGTTTTCTGTTTCTGTGAATTTCACTATTCTGGGTATCTCATATAAGCGAAATCATAGTAATTGTCCTTTTGCGATGGACTTATTTCACTTGGTGCATCTTCAAAGTTCATCCGTATTGTTGCATAAGTCAGAATTTCCATCCTTTTTAAGGTTGCATACTCTTCCATGATATGTATAGACTATATTTTGTTTATTCGTTCACCTGTCCATGAATACTTGGGGTGCTTCCACCTTTTGCCTACTGTGAATATACCTTTACTTTAAAAGTTACAATGTATCCTGTATTTCAAAGATTTGTACATTTTGTACATTTGAAACACTTTAATGGCCCTAAAATCACGATGCTTTAAAACCATTGGAGTATCATATTTTAAAAATTAAGGCATAATTTACATACAATAGTTCAATGAACTTTGATAAATGAATATTTTCATGTAACTCACACCTTAATCAAGATACAGAAACAGATATTAGAGACAAAATATTTTCATCACCTTAGAAAGTTTCTCCTGCCTGGCACCCACACACGGGCCGCCTACACAAAAGCCACCGTGGTTAGGCTTCCTATCAGCATAGATTAATTTGTCTAGTTTTGCACGTCACTTAAATGGAATTACACAGTGTTTACTTTTGTGTCTGGATTATTTCATTCCATATATTTTTGAGATCCTTCCATCTTGTGTGCATCACTAGTTTATTATTTTTATTGCTGGATACTATTCCACTGTATGGTTATACCATGATTTATTCATCCAGTCTACTGTTGATAGCTTGTTAGGCTGTTTCTATTTTTTAGCTATTATTAATGAAGTTGTCACGCATATTCCTTTTTTTTTTTGAGACGGAGTCTCGGTCTGTCTCCCAGGCGGGAATGCAATGGCGCAATCTCGGCTCACTGCAAGCTCCGCCCCATGGGTTCACGCCATTCTCCTGCCTCAGCCTCCCGAGTAGCTGGGACTACAGGGCCCACCACCATGCCAGGCTAATTTTTTGTAGAGACAGGATTTCACCATGTTGGCCAGGCTGGTCTTGAATTCCTGACCTCAAGTGATCCACCCACTTCGGCCTCCCAAAATTCTGGGATTACAGGCTTGAGCCACACTGCGCCTGGCCGCCACAAGTATTCTTTTACAAGTATTTCTATGGATGCATGTTTTCATTTATCCTGAGTAACTACCTAGGAGTGAAATTGCTGGGTAATGAATTAGATATATATTTAATTTTATAAGAAAGTGCCAAAGAGTTTTCCAAAGTGATTGTGCCATTCACTCCCTCACCAACAATGTTGAAGAGTTCCTGTTGCTTTTTACCTTTGCTGAATCAACTATTATCCATATTGAACTTAGTAGTTATGTTTTTTAATGTGTGTGAAGTGTTGCAATCATTTGCTCACTTGAAATTGGGTTATTGTCTTTTTATTATTGATTTGCAGTTCTTTAAATATTCTAAATATAAGTCCTGTGCCATCATATAGCAGATATTTTTTCCAAATCTGTGACTTGTCTTTTCATCTATTTAATGGTATCTCTTAATGAGTTGAGATATTTAATTTTGATGAAGTCCAATCCACCGTATTTGCTTTCTTTTATGCTTAAGCTCTCCCTCTATTTTCTGAAAGAGGTTATTCAAGACTGGTTTGATTTCTTCCTTAAATATTTGATGTGATTCACCAGCACAGCCACATGAGCATGATATTTTGTTTTTAGGAATGTTTCATTACAAATGCAATTCCTTCAACAGAGGTAAAGTTATTCAAATTTTCTATTTGTCCTTGAGTCAATTTTGATACACTGTGTGTTTCAAAGAATTTGTTAACTTCATATAGATCCTTTACCTTATTGGCATAAAATTATTCACGATGTCTTCCCATTATCATTTTAATTTTTATAGCTCTGTAGTGATATTCCCTGTCTTGCTCCTGATATTAGTAGTTTAATTTCCCCCTTCTTCCTCTCCTGTTTTCTTTTTTTGATCAGTTTTATTGGGAGTTAATCATGTTTACACTTTTTTTTCAAGGAACTAACTTTTGAGTTTGTTGATTTTTAAGATTTATTTTTTATTTTATTGATTTTTAGTCCTTGTTTCCTTAGTTCTACTTACTTTGAGCTTAATTTTTAATACTTTTTATATCTTAGCAGTTTTTTTCTTTTTGTACTATAAAAATATGAATGCATTTCTGTAATCCCAGCACTTTGGGAGGCCGAGGCAGGTGGATCACGAGGTCACGAGATCGAGACCACACTGACTAACACAGTGAAACCCCGTCTCTACTAAAAATACAAAAAATTAGCTGGGTGTGGTGACGGGCGCCTGTAGTCCCAGCTACTCGGGAGGCTGAGGCAGGAGAATGGCGTGAAACTGGGAGGTGGAGCTTGCCCTGAGCCGAGATCACGCCACTGCACTCCAGCCTGGGCGACAGAGCTAGACTCCATCTCCAAAAAAATAAAAAAAGTAAAAAATAAAAACCATGAAAGTTTTTAGATTTGATGAAACATTGCTACTTTTTGCAACTGCAGTTGACCCTTGAATAAGATGGGGGTTAGGGCCACTGACCACCTATACAGTCAAAAAACCCAATGTACGACGTTTGACTCCCCACAAGCCACAAATTTTACTAATAGCCTATTGTTGAACAGAAGCCTTACCAATAACATGAACAATTGATTAGCACACATTTTGTACACGTATGTATTATATTCTGTATTGTTACAATAAAGTAAGCTGCAGAAAAGAAAATGTTATTAAGAAAATCATAACAAAAAGAAAATATACTTGCTGTTCATTAAGTGGAAGTGGAGCATCATAAAGGTCTTCATCCTTGCTGTCTTCACACTGGGTAGGTTGAGGAGCAAGAGGAATAGGAGAGCTTAGTCTTGCCGTTTCAGGGGTGGCAGAGACTGAAGAAAATCCATGTATAAGTGGATTCATGCATTACAAGTCTATGCTGTGCAAGGGTCAACTGTACTAATTTTACAGAGATATTCCTGAAAAATATCACATCCTTATGGTTCAAAGACATGGGACAATTTCTCTAAAATTCAAAAGAATCTTAGAAAGCGATTTTCAATTTAAGAAAATAGGCAAAGTAAATAAATAAGTAGGTAATACACAAAGAAGAAATAATAGATAACCAATATAAGGAAAGATACGAATCAAATTTTTAACATAACAAACATTTTCTTTTACAACTTAGATTTTCAAAATGAAAAAAAGGTCATCAAAACCTAGTGTTGGTAATTATGAGGGGAAATACATATTCTCATATTAGTGTATTTTGGGTGTATTATTATTATTTTCTTTTTCCAGAGCAGGGTCTTACTCTGTCACCCAGGCTAGAGTGCAGTGGCATGAGCATAGCTCACTGCAGCCTTGACATCCCAATTTCAGGTGATCCTCCCACCTCAGCCTCCTGAGTAGCAGAATCACAGGTGTACCACCTTGCCTGGCTAATTTTTTAAGTTTTTGTAGAGATAGGGTCCCATTATGTTGCCCAGGTTCCATTATGTTGCCCAGGCTAGTCTCAAACTTCTGGGCTCAAGCCATGCTGCCACCTTGGCCTCCAAAGCAGGTGCACACCACCACACCTGGCTAACTTTTAAAAATTCTTTTGTAGAGACAGGCTTTCCCTATGTTGCCCAGGCTGGTATTGAACTCCTGGGCTCAAGTGATTCTCCCACTTTGGCCTCCCATGTTGGGATTATAAGCATGAGCCACTGCGCCTGGCCTCAGGTGTATTTTTTTAAAAGCATGTATTCATCTGTAAAATGAAATTCCCTGGATTATTAATTATTAATCCATTAATACTTAATTATTAATCCATTAATACTTAATTATTGAGCCTCTTAATGAGTACATATTTCAGAATTTGCATTAGGATAACTGAAGAGGGTGAATAAATGTAGTTGTGAGGATGTCTTTTTTTTTTTTTAATCTTTACTGTTTAAGTTCAGGGATACATGTGCAGAATGTGGAGGTTTGTTACATAGGTAAAAGTGTGCCATGGTAGTTTGCTGCACAGATCATCCCATCACTTCCGTATTAAGCCCAGCATCCATTAGCAATTCAATGGGATTGCTGGGTTAAATGGTATTTCTGCCACTAGAACTTTGAGGAATCACCACACTGTCTTCCACAGTGGTTAAACTAATTTACACTCTCACCAACAGTGTAAAAGTGTTTTCTCTGTAACCTTGCCAGCATCTGTTGTTTTTGCCTTATTTTTTTAGAGATGGAGCTTCACTGATTGCCCATTGTACGCTCGAGTGCAATGATGAGATCTTAGCTCACTGCACCCGCTGGCCCTGGGTTCAAGTGATTCTCCTGCCTCAGCCTCTGGAGTAGCTGTGATTATAGGTGTAGGCCACCATGCTCAGCTAATTTTTGTATTATTAGAGACAGGGTTTCCCCATGTTGGGCAGGCTGGTCTCCAACTCTTGACCTCAGGTGATCTGCCCAGCTTCGCCTCCCAAAGTGCTGGGATTACAGTTGTGAGCCACTGCACACAGCCAGTTTTTTGACTTTTTAGTAATAATCATTCTGACTGGTGTGAGATGGTATCTCATTGTGGTTTTGATTTGCATTTCTCTAATGATCAGTGATGTTGAGCTTTTTTCATAAGTTTGTTGGCCACGTGTATGTCTTCTTTTGAGAAGTGTCTGTTCACGTCCTTTGCCCACTTTTTAATGGGGTTGTTTGTATTTTTTTTGGTAAATTTGTTTAAGTTCCTTGTAGACTCTGGATATTAGACCTTTGTCAGATGGGTAGATTGCAAAAATTTTCTCGCATTCTGTAGGGTGTCTGCTCACTCTCATGACAGTTTCTTTTGCTTTGCAGGAGCTCTTTAATTTAATTAGATACCATTTGTTAATTTTGGCTTTCATTGCAATTGCTTTTGGCATCTTCATAATGAAATCTTTGCCCATGCCTATGTCCTGAATGATATTGCCTAGATTTTCTTCTAGGGTTTTTATAGTTTTGGGTTTTACATTTAAGACTTTAATCCATTTTGAGTAAATTTTTGTATAAGGTGTAAGGAAGGGGTCCAGTTTAAGTTTTGTACATATGGCTGGCCAGTTCTCTCAGCACCATTTATTAAACAGGGAATCCTTTCCGCATTGCTTGTTTTCATCAGGTTTGTTGAAGATGAGATGGTTGTAGGTATGTGGCCTTATTTCTGAGTTCTCTATTCTGTTCCATTGGTCTATGTGTCTGTTCTTGTACCAATACCATGCTGTTTTGGTTACTGTAGCCTTGTAGTATAGTTTGAAGTCAGGTAGCACGATGCTTTCAGCTTTGTTCTTTTTGCTTAGGATTGTCTTGGATATTCGGGCTTTTTTTCATTCCATATGAATTTTAAAGTAGTTTTTTCCAATTCTGTGAAAAATGTCAATGGTAGTTTAATGGGAATAGCATTGAATCTATAAATTATTTTGGGCAGTATGGCCATTTTCATGATATTGATTCTTCCTGTCCATAAGCATGGGATGTTTTTCCATTTGTTTGTATCCTCTCTGATTTATTTAAGGAGTGGTTTATATTTCTCCTTGAAGAGGTCCTTCACTTCTCCTGTTAGCTGTATTCCTAGGTATTTTATTGTTTTTGTAGCAATTGTGAACAGCAGTTAATTCATGATTCAGCTCTCTGCTTGCCTGTTGGTGTATAGGAGTGCTAGCAATTTTTTGCACATTGATTTTGAATCCTGGGGCTTGACTGAAGTTGCTTATCAGCTTAAGAAGCATTTAGGCTGAGACGATGAGGTTTTCTACATATAGCATAATGTCACCTGCAAACAAAAATAATTTGACTTCCTTTCTTTTTATTTGAATATCCTTTATTTCTTTCTCTTGCCTGATTGCTCTGTCCAGAACTTCCAATACTATGTTAAATAGGAGTGGTGAGAGAGGGCAAGGGATGTCTTTTTTAAAAACAGCTTTATTGAGATATAGTTCACATGCCATACAGTTTACCCATATCAAGTATATAGTTCAGTGGTTTGTAGTATATTCACAGATATGTGCAACCATCACCATAGTCAGTTTTAGAACATTTCACCACCTCAAAAAGAAACCCTGCACATGTTAGCCATCACTCTTCTCCCCTGTAACCCCCAGTCAGTGTTGTTTTTAGGGGTCAAAAGTGAGGAGTGATTTATGTGCTTATTAGTTGAGGTCTGGCTAAATAATTAGAAAACATCTAAACAATGGAATATTTTGATGTAGATATAAAATATCTACTTTTGATGTAGATATAAAATAAAGATTTGGAGGTATTTTTGCAATCTACTTTTGAGTGGAGAAGTGGGTGATAGATTAAGAGAGCACAAATAGCATCATCACATTTATGTGAACTGCATGCTTATACAATACAAGTAAATGCACAGATAGATCACAGAAGGAATGGTTAATAAAATGCTTATGACAAGATAGTGATAATTCAAGCATTATTTATTTATTTTGGGGTACTTTGTGTATATACATTTAAAAACAATAAAACAGTTTAGAAAGAAAAACAAGCTTGCTATTTTAAATAAGAATGAATTTAACTAAGTGGAGGTGAACTTTTACATGCCAGGAGGCACTGGATTTAATATTTTGAGTCCCAGTAGTTGCAGGCTTCCACTATTCTGGGTAGGGCTAGATCAGAGATAAAGGAGTGCTCCACTGTGGAATATCTGCATGCCCCTACCTCTTTATCTATCACCCATACAGCAAAATGCCTATGCAATCTTTTTAGGAATTCCCAGCTGCTTATAGCCATGGTTCTCAAATTTATGGATGGTTTGTCAGAAAAACCTGGAAGCTTGTTAAAAATACTAATGTTTGGACCCCACCCTGGAGATTTCGATGTAATATTTTTAAACTGTTATGTACTGCAGTCTTCAACTCACTTGTAGAATAATATCAAAATTTCTCAATCAGGGAATAAAGACCCTCACAAATATTACTCCAAGTTATCCATCCAATTATAATTCTCAATATCTTCAGGGAAGATATTCTCCCTACTTTCTTCCAAATTTAGGATGTTTATTCTCCCCACTGTGCTTTAGTTCAGCGAAATAATACTGCACAGACTACTGTCTCACTCTTTCTCTGGAGAAACTTTTGCCTGTATAAGTTTTTGAGTGCCACCACACAGCACAGTATCACAGGCTGGGCATCGTAAACAACAGGAATTTATTTTCTCACAGCTCTGAAGACTAAAAGTTTGATTGTGGTATCAGCAGGGTTGGTTTCTTTTCCTTTCTTTCTTTTTTTTTGAAACAGGGTCTCACTCTATTGCCCATGCTGGAGTGCAGTGGTGTGATCTCTGCTTACCGCAATCTTTGCCTCTTGGCCTCAAGCAATCCTCCCACCTCAGCCTCCTGAGTAGCTGGAACAATAGGCGCAAGCCACCATGGCCGGCTAATTTTGTTTTGTATTTTTGGTAGAGATCGGGTTTTGCCAGTTACCCAGTCTGGTCTTGAACTCCTGGGCTCAAGTGATCCGCCCACCTCAGCCTCCCAAAGTGCTGGGATTACAGGCGTGAGCCACCAAGCGTGGCCTCTTTGGCTTGTTGATGGCCATCTTCTCCCTGTGTTTTTGCATGATCTTCCCTTTGTGTGCGTTTATGTCCTGATTTCCTCCTCTTGTTAGGATGCTAGTCATGTCAGTTAGAGCTCACCCTAATGACCTCATTTTAACTAACTACCCCTTTACATTCCCTATCTCCAAATTCAGTCACAGTCTGAAATACCAAAAGTTAGAGCTTCAACAGATGAATTTGGGGGAGGAGAGCACAATTCAGCCCATCACACCTGACCTCCAAGGCCCCCTACACCTGAAGAATTTTTACGTACGTCCAACCCACACTGGTCTTCCCATATTCTGCATTTCTTTATGAGAACCATTGTTATTTAACTGCTTTATCTGGAAATGCTCCATGCCTCTCAGGTCACCTCCTTGATATGATTTGTACTTTTCTGGTGTTTACCCCAATTTTCAGCTCACTGCTTTGTACATATAGTCAGTAATGCATAATACATTTAACTAAGTATTTAATGGAGCTTTCTCTCCCATTAATACAAACTTTGAGAATACTACTTCTTGGACATCGTAAAAATGGTTGCTACCAGGACTTCAAAATCATGTATCAGATTGGCCAAACCACAAGGTACAGTGCCTGAATACCAATTCAGTGAGGCAGTCAGAAGACAGTCTATATTCAGGATTATCAGTGCCGGCAGCAACAACACACAGACTCCTGAAGCCTCGGTGGTTTCCTACAACAAAGATATCTACATTTCTTCCTCACATTCTGGTCTGATACAGATCTGACAGCTCCCGCCATTTTGTAGTTATACAGTTGGGCCAGTTGTCTCCAAGTGGGAAGGCAGGGGAAGGTTTGGAGGATGGGGTGTCTTGAGAGGCCAGAGCTGGAAATGACTCTGCTCCTTCTGTTCTTATCCTATTTGCAGAACTAGTCACATGGCCCAGATCTCACCCTCGGGGAGACTGGGGAATGTGGAGGGCACATGGATATTTGTTGAACATTCTGACATTCTGTCCTCTAATCCAAACCTCATCTTTTTTTTTTTTAAACTAGTATTTGGGAAAACCTCAGCAACTTTCTCATTGTAGCTCCTTTAGAACTGAGCAGCATTAGGAAAGGGCACGTTCCCTCTCAGTGGGTTCCCTGAGCAGTTGGTATTGGAGAGAATAGAAACAGTGGCATGAGGGTAGAATCACAGAGTTAGGACTGCAGCGATCCCATTTGGGGTTCTGGGGCTCTGGATTTTAGGACTTCTTCAGGTTTTGTGGACATGGTGCCAGGACTGCAAAGGCTGGGGTAGAATCCAAGATCTGGGGGCTTCTTGTTGGCTTCTGACCTATCCCAAGCTAGGATCAGTTGGCCAATGAGCCTGGGCTGCAGGTTTGACTCAGCTCTGGGAAAGTTATTTGATATCAGTGTAATTCACTTAATATGTTGGGGGGAAGATGCTTCACCTTCTTCAGTGATCTGGATTGAGAAATAAGATTGGATGGATACAAGCATCCAGAAAACAAATGGGTTGTCTTTTTCCAGGCTTTTTCATTCCTCAGAAGAAAAAGTGGACACTCTATGCTTCAATGCAGCTGCATTCCAGCTGGTCCCCAAAAGTATAGTCACAAAATTAAACAGGGTAAGTCACCCTACTTGCAATTTTGCTTGGTTGGGAAACTTAAACAATTTAAAGTTAACTGATTTCATTTTCAGTTTAATTTAGATCCATTCTGTTACACAGTCCAGCACTGGCACAGGCAGTTGGCACGTGTCTGTGCAATCGCTCTCCAAGCAGTAATAATCGTCACAATATTACCTTTCACTCACAGCAGGTGCCTCCAAGGAGCTCCTGCACCAGAATTGCTTGGCGGTTGGAATACAGCCCTTTAATGTGCTCAGTGCATTGAGGAACAATTGAAACAGAGCTGTGATGAGGGGTAACCGTTCTATGACATGGCTATTGCATTATCTCTATTGTTGTAATGGCATATCATTGGCTACCACTCATCAATAGGTTTTTATGGCACAGAGTGATCTAATAAATAGCAGCAGATGGAGTTTGAGTCTCCTTGGAGAATTGACTAATCCTCCAACCTGTGGAACTGCTCTCTTTACATTTTTGCCTCAGCCTTTTTCAGAGACCATAAATGAATAAGACAGAGAAACTGACAGGAGGAAAGCAAGCTGCCAGAGCTTAGAGCTGTTCTTTTGTCTGTACTCTTCAGGAACTGAATCTTATTCAAATTCATAGTAATTTTTTTTCAAGCCAAGCCAATTCACATTGGGAATTGGAACTCTGCATAGCGCTAGACGAGCTAACACAGTAAGTGGGTATTTCTGGTCTCTACCACCCTCCGGAGATTTTTTTTTTCTTTCTAATTGTATTAGTCTGCTCAGGCTGCCATCACAAACTATCACAGACTGAGTGGCATAAACAATAGAAATTTATTTTCTCTCAGTTTTGGAGGCTGGAAGTCTTAGATCAGGGTGCCAACATAGTCAAGTTCTGGTGAGGACGTTTTACTTGTCTTGCAGATGACTGTCCTCTTGCTGTGTCCTCACAGGAGGGATGTGGAGCAGAGAGAAAGAGAGAGAAAGAGAAAGAAAGAGAGAGAGAGAGTGCTCTCCGATGCCTCTGTTTCTAACGGCACTAATCTCATCACGCGGCCTTACCCTGAACACCTCATTGAAACCTAATTATCTTCCAAAGGGTCCATCTGCAAATATCATTAGATGAGGGGAGTGAGGTCTTCAACATATGAATGTTGGGCGCATAACTCAGCGCACAGCCCTAACATAATATATGAATAGGAGCACTCGAGGAGCTTCTTAATGGATCTTGCTGCTCCTCACTAGACACCTACAATCTACTCTCAGTGGAGATATAATTTTAAAGATACGTAATGCAGATTATATCACTTCCCTGTTCAAATCCTCCAGTAACTGCCATCCCATCTAGAAAAATATACCGTGGACTACAAGTGTCTGCATGATTCAGACCCTTCCTTCTTCTAGTTTCTCCTTTGCTTACTTCACTGCTAACATACCGGTCTCTAGGAATTCCTTAGGCACATCAAATGCACTTCACCTTGAGGGCCTTTGCAGTTGCTGTCCGCTTTGTCTGGAACACACTTTTCCAGATATTGATTGATTGATTGGGGCAGGGTCTAGCCCTGTTGCTCAGGCTGGAGTGTAGTGGCATGAACATGGCTCACTGCAACCTCGACCTCCTGGGCTCACGTAATCCTCTGTTCTCAGCCTCCTGAGTAGCTGGGACTATACATGCTGCACCACCATGGTTGGATAATTTTTTTTTTTTTCTTGTTGGTGGAGATGGCGTCTCACCATGTTACTCAAGCTAGTCTTAAACTCCTGGCCTCAAGTGATCCACCTGCCTTGGCCTCTGAAAGCACTGGGATTACAGATGTGAGCCACCATGCCCCGCCTGTCAACTTCTTAAAATGCTCCTTTCTCCCCAATTGTCTCTGACTATATGTTCTGGTCGACGTGACTACTCTATCTTCAAAAGACTTCATATGAAACTTTGTTGTTTTTCTTTCACTGTATATTCCTAATAGCTAGAACAGTGCCTGATACATCGTAGGTACTGAATTAGCACTCATCACAAAAAATAAAGAAAATACTATGCACATGCCAATGACTCCACATTTGTACTTCTATCCCAGTCCTCTCTGTGATTTCCAGGCCTGTATATTCCACTGTCTACTTGGTTGTCTCCAACTGATTACTTCATAAACATCTCAAATGCAAAGTTTTCAAAACTGGTTAATCCATCTCATGAAACCTGAGTTTTTTTTCATGTTTCTTTTCACACAGTCTGGGAATGACTTTAATTTCCCCCTTCCTCATCTCCCTATAATAACAAAATACTGTTAATTCTATCTCTAAAATACATCATGACTCTCTTCTTTGCCCCATCTCTACCAATGGCACTCTTGTCCAAAATACCACCGTTTCTTGCAACATCTTTCAACAGGTCTTTCCACTTTCATTTTTCGCACATCGCTCCTTACCTGTTTTTGAAACAGTAGCCTAAGTAATTCTGAGTACTTAACAGCAATAGTGAAATCTTATTGAGTTCTACCACATGCCCATACTCTGTTGGTGCTTGACGATGACCAAACCAAACATGAATTTTGATCTTCTCACAGATTAAAATGGAAATCTGTTCATGTACCTACCCTATATAAAAGTTATACTTTTTACAAAAAGCTGTATAAAAGCTAAAATGTTACTTCTCAGAGATGCTTCCCATGAGACACCTAGTTAAAAACTGAGTCGTGTCTAACACACTCTTCACAGCATTTACATTTGGTTTTATCACAGTTGGTAATTAAAGATTTATCTGTAACTGCCTAAGAGTGGCCTCTGCCATCATCTGCTTACAATCTTGTAAGCTCTGTGTGCTCAGAAGCCATGGTTTTTAAAAATTTTTGTTTGTTTTCGAGACAGGGTCTTGCTCTGTCTCCAACTGAAGTGCAGCGGTACCATCACAGCTCAGTGTAACCTCCAACTCCTGGGCTCAAGTGATTCTTCTGCCTCCGCCTACCAAGTATCTGGGACTACAGGTGTACAGGCGTGCACCACCACACCTGGCTAATTTTTGTTGTTGTTGTTGTTGTTAGCCTTGTTTCTTGTAGAGATGGCGGGTTGGGGGGATGGTCTCAATATTTTGCCCAGGCTGGTCTCAAGCTCCTGCCCTCAAGCAATCCTCCTGCCTCAGCCTCTCAAAGTGCTGAGATTACAGGGGAAGTTTGTATTTTTAACTACCGTATCTTCAAGGGCTGAGCCAATTACCAAGTACACAGTGGAAATATAATACATACTTACAATTGTAGCCAAAAATGAGTGGGACACTCTCCACCACCCCAAAAAGTTACCCAATAGGCTTTTAACTCTGGTCCATTGAAAAGCTTAAAAAAGGGCCGGGCGCGGTGGCTCAAGCCTGTAATCCCAGCACTTTGGGAGGCCGAGGCGGGTGGATCACGAGGTCAGGAGATCGAGACCATCCTGGCTAACATGGTGAAACCCTGTCTCTACTAAAAATACAAAAAACTAGCCGGGCGTGGTGGCGGGCGCCTGTAGTCCCAGCTACTCGGAGGCTGAGGCGGGAGAATGGCGTGAACCCGGGAGGTGGAGCTTGCAGTGAGCCGAGATCGCGCCACTGCACTCCAGCCTGGGCGACAGAGCGAGACTCCGTCTCAAAAAAAAAAAAAAAGAAAAGCTTAAAAAAGAATGTTCCAACAAGTTACTACAAAATGTATAATATGCCCAGTAACTGAGAAAAGGGAAGCATGTTTTAACCATGGCTTTCATTGAAATTGTTCAGTTTTCTGTTCAATAGTAAAAAAGAATCATATTTTCCTGTAAGGAACTTACTTGCATTTGATCATTATATGTCATCAATTTTTTATTTGAAAGCATACCTTTTAAAACATCTATTCTTTAGGATAAACTGCCAATTTATTAATGGAAATGTTGAGATTTTATTATCAAAGGGAAATGCTGCTACATAAAGCGGTGGGAAGACACACATATTTCATCCAGTTACTCAGTTATTCTTAGCCAAAACTACTTTGCATATTTAATACAGGATTTTGATATAGATTTTTAAAGCCCCAAGTATCATACTATCTTAACAGCAACAATTATTGTTATTACTAACAACCACAAAAGGCCTGGCCTCTAAATCCAGGTTTTTTAAATCAAAATACAAAGGCTGCAGTAGCCAATCATAATAGGAGACTAATTTGGGACCAAGCCTGAGGCAATTTGTTATAACTGAACTGATCAAATCAAGTTTAGGCTCCAAACAAAGAATATATCTCAATCTAGGTAAGAGGTCAACAACCTATGCAAGTCCCAAGCGCCAAGCTGGCCAATTTGCTGTTTTGCTGTAGAGCCCATGACCTGAGAATGGTTTCACATTTTTAAATTGTTGAAAAGCAATCAATACAAAATACTTTGTGACATGTAAAAATTATATGAAATACAAATTTCACATAGCCATGCCCATTCATTTACATGTTGTCTATGCCTCCTTTTGTACTACAATGACAGTTAAGTAGTTGCAACAGACTTTCAAAGTTTTTTGACTAATTCTTAGTAATAAACATTGAGAGCTTTATAGTCACATAGGTACATAGCTAAAAAGTTTCACAAAACAATACTTACACTATTATAATGTGCTCTGCTGTGTTCTGCTCCATTCTGTTTCATTTAAATAATATTTTAAATGTTATTTCTCATTCCGATCCACTAATGATTGCTACTTACAGTTTGAAAAACATTCATTTGGATTTGTTTTCTCAATCCTGGTTGCGTAATCATAAATAACAGAGGAAGTTCTTAAGGAATATGAAGCCCCACTCCAGATCAGTCTCTGGATACCTGAGTGTTAGTCTTAAAAACCAGCAGACAGCAATCAGCCTCTCAGGGTGACCTTATTGGGTAACCAAAGTTGAAAACTCATCCCCTTGCTACTCAAAGCCTGGTCCTCAGAGCAGCAGTCTCTATATCACCTGGGAGTTGGTTAGAAAGGCAGAATTTCAGGCCCCAGTGTAGACCTACAGAATTAGCCCGTGCTTCTTAGCAAGATCCCCAGGTTATTTATATGTACATACATTAAAGTGTGAGAAGCGCTGATCTGAACCAGCTAAAAGTTTGATTAAGCACTGCGGCATGAGGGATTCTTCTTTGTGGAGGAAAGGAAAATGGACATATTTGCTTCTAGTTAGAATTGGATTCAGACCTGCAAGGGCAAGATGTGAAGTGGCTAAGGATAAAAATCCAGAACCAAAAGCCATTTCATCTGTGTGTCATTTTCTACCTGTAGGAGGTGATTCAACTCTCAAAAAAGGGGATTCACACAGAACTAGGTTTCAGAAACATAGCAGGAGTGACCTTGAAGCGTCAAGCCACCCAACATCTGAGCCGGGTCTAAGGGTATGTGAGTCCTTCCTCCCTCTCTCCTGCACCTCCAGGGGGATCCATTACTTGGTTTTCTCTAATCTCAACCTTTCCACCTGGGTCATAATCAGGCCGAGTTCTAGGAATCGGAGTCTAGGCTCTGCTACTGTCTATTTGATCAAAAACATCCATGTTTTAGAAACCAAAGCTCTCTGGGGCATTTCATCCTGGTAAGATCAAAGGCACAGTTTCTGAGTTTTCGCTGGTTGCTGAGTCCAAGGCTTCCCAGGGACACAGTGAGTCACGGAGGAGCCACGGAGGGGTGAGGTCTCCGGCAACCTACACAAACTCCTTGGCAACTGGAACCTTGGACGGAAAGTTTTCCTCTGTTATTTCCTCAGGCCTCTTCTACAGTTTAAACTATCTGTGTTCTCACAGCATTTCCAAATGCTGGTTTAACCTCCACTGCCTTGAGCAATTCTATTTGGCGCTGTTGTTAACTTTTTAAGTGCTGGTAAGAGACCACAGCATTTTGTTTAGATATTTGCTTTGTTTTGTTTTATTTTTGGTTTTAGTTGAGGGAGAGGATGTGAGAGTAGAGGTACTGGATTCAGATGCAGATACTGACAGAAATTTAATCAAGTAACTTTAGATCAAGACAGGAG
The DNA here is from genome assembly GCF_003255815.1 of Theropithecus gelada. Classification (NCBI taxonomy): domain Eukaryota; kingdom Metazoa; phylum Chordata; class Mammalia; order Primates; family Cercopithecidae; genus Theropithecus; species Theropithecus gelada. Next base: position 86,659,051 of record NC_037673.1, on the reverse strand, counting down.
TATTAGGAGCAATCTCTGTTTTTTAGTTCACAACTTCCTTCCAAACAAATAAACAATAAGAAAACAACAAGAAAACCAGATCTAATTTTAAATGAGCACATCTTAATCTGTCTAGAGAAGTTTCCACAATTACTCTTTGATATTATTGCTCTTTGATATTATTGCTCTTGCAGTCCCACCGGTAAGAGAGTGCCTTCCTAGGGCAGTGGTTCATAAAGTGTGATGCCCTGGCCAGGAGAAACCCTTCCACCTGGAAATGTGTTAGAATGTCCATTCTCAGGCTCCATCCAGATCTACTGAATCAGAAACTCTAGGGATGGAGTCCAGCTCTCCAGGTGATTCTGAGTCATGCTAAAATTTGAAGATCTCTGTTCTAGTAACATCAGCTATAATTTTAACTGGTTTTACGGACACGTTAACTTGATTTGGAAAACAGCTGGTTACCACTCCTCAATATCTTTAGAAAAAAGTTGGGTTTATAAAAGCAGATTTTTAGCCTGAGCATAGGTAGATGCAGACCAACTTTTTATGGCCACCATAACACTTTTCTAATGAGAGCTTTGAAAATTATATAAACATGACCAAGCCGTATTAATCCTCATACTTACCTAGCGGGTTGGTCACCTGTTGTTGCAGATGATGTACTCTGATGGACATGAATCTGTCCAAAGGAAAAGAACATGTTGCTCTCGTTTTGCAATTCAGTTATAACTTCCAGTCAATAAACTACATAAATTAATGTATATCTGGAAGGAATAAAAATGCCTTCAAACAATGGAAAGTTCACCTGTCAAGATTCATTTAGCAGAAAGAAATCTCTGTTCCTGCAACCAGTGCCTTAAAAGCTAAAGGATAAGTCAATATTCGCACAAATACAAAGACTCATGCAGTGTATAAGATATGTTTGCCCAATGAATCATAACATATGGCCTAACAGAGATTTCCAAATAAACTGAAGATCTAAAGTTGCTGCCCAGTTCTCTAGAATAGCTGTAGTTCCTGAAAGAGATTATGCCCAACCCCTATATAGGTGCTTAGTGGAAATATCTTGAGATCACATCAGTGTGTTTTAAGGGTCGCTTTAAAAAAAAAACAAAAACAAAACCCAAAACACCTAAATCCAAAAGAACTAGAGACCAATGATTTTCCATTTAAAGATTTTTTTTTCTTTAAATAAAGGGTAAGTTTTGAGAAATGTTTTGAACAAAAGAACCTATGTGGCTTAATGGAAAAGTAGGAAAAGAGAATTTCAGGTGGAGGTTTTTTTATTCTTAAAACTTACATATTATCCATTCATAGATCTATTTGTTTGTTTATTCATTCCTTCTCTCCATATTTCTTCACACTCTGAGCTCTCCTTGCCTAAGGGATTGAAAATCATCATTAGTGATGAATATTCTGATGTATAATTACAGATTATCAAGGAAACAGAAAAGATTTGGCTATTCACAAAGTGTGTGATCTTGAACAAATTAAGTTTTCAGGAGTCTGTTCCTTTCATTTCTGCAGCAAAATTATACTTTTTTTTTTTTTTTAATGATTCTTGTGAGGAGACATCCTGTACATTCTACCAATGTGATTTCCTCTCAGTGAAGTGGAACATAATGCAGAAACAGCTAACATTTATTTGGGTGTTTCATTTTGTTTTGTAAACAAGATTAATATGCCAACTTTCTTTGTTCATTCTAGATTTTTTTAAATTCCAAATATCCAGCAAGAAGTTATTCCCTCACTCAACAGTCTTACTATTTTTTTTTTTTTTTTGAGACAGAATCTTGCTCTGTCATCTAGGTTGGAGTGCAGTGGTGCGATCTCAGCTCACTGCAACCTCCACCTCTAGGGTTCAAGCAATTCTCCTGCCTCAGCCTCCCAAGTAGCTGGGACTACAGGCATGCACCACCACACCAGGCTAATTTTTGTAGGCTTTTTTTTTTTTTTTTTTTCAGTAGAGACAGGGTTTCACCTTGTTGGCCAGGCTGGTCTTGAACTCCTGACTGCAAGAGATCCACCCACCTCAGCCTCCCGAAGTGCTGGGATTACAGGCATGAGCCACTGTGCCTGGCAACAGTCTCACTTTCTTCAGTGTTTTTTACCAGCCACATTACTCCTATTAATCAAACTAAATATGTCTTTGTTCTCTTTACAACCTGACAACTTCAAAGAACTTCACGATCCTACTGTCTCTTCCTTTGTAGCACCACCCTTGCCTTTTCTTTCCCCTTGCTTCATCCTCTTATGTCTGAATTATGCAATAATCTGTTACATAGTTTTCCTGCTTTCAGTATCTCCTTCTAGTCAATGTAGTCCTGACCATGTAGCAGATAGATAAGCTTTAGAACTTTACTGCATGGGTTTGACTGTTAGTGCTACCTCTTTATAGTAATATGAAATTGGCAAGTTATTTCAATAGAAATAGCTCCCATTTCTTTGTCTGGAAAATGGAGATAATTAAAGTGTCTATTTCACATATGGTTCTTTTGAAGATTCAATGATAGAGGAGATATAAAATCGTACCCATTAAGAGCAAGAATGATATAAAATGTTAGCTGTTATTATTTTACTCACTGATGAGTTAATCTTACTAAGGCATATTGTATCATGTCATTATCCACTCAAAATCCAGAATGACTTTCCAATGCCAACAAGTTAGAGCAGAATGTTCATAAATGGCTGATGACTTTATTGAAGAACAGGTATTCCAGAAATTCCTTAGTGCCCTTACCTTAAACAACCATGTACACTACAGCAGAAAGAGAAGGTAATATTCGCACCCAAATACAGGGGAAAAATAGATAAATCAAGAAGACCTTATAATTCAGAGTGGAGGATCACATGCTGGACATCCTCTCCGTTTCTTGCAAATGTGGTGTCATCTTTGCCCCCAGTGGACCATTGCTTAAATCTCTGAATTTCTCAGTTCTAAACCCCCTGGTTCCTTTCCCCCATCACAACCTTGTATGTGGTTATTTTTTTTTTGTACTTCTCCTGCTTCCAAAGAATTTCAGAGATCTTACAAATATATGTATAGCAGGAGAAAAATAAATACATAGCACCATGTTAAATATAATTAAATTAAAACTGGAGCAAAATGAGCTCTCTTAAAATCTGGAGTGTTCAAACCAATTTTTCCTGTGTGTGTTTGAATTAGACCCATAAAATGCATCCATCATCTGTCTATGAAATTAGGGACAACAAGGTCCTTCTTCCTCACCCATTCCAAGGTCGATACCCAACACCCTGTAACAGAAGTCAAGTTAACAAGAGAAAAGCATAACACATTTGTTTAAAGGATTAATAACAAATGACTACACCCAAACCAAATTTACACACAAATTACAATTCAAACAAATACTTTATTCTGCTAATCTGAAGTTGGAAAGGAAAGGATAAAGATAAATTTTTACCTTCCACTTTCCCTCCACGGGCACTATAGGCAGAGATCCCGAAATACCGACCTTGGTAAAGACTTTTTTTTTTTTAAACCTTTTTGCTGACTTTTTATCAGTTGTCCCAGGATCTCAACTGCAGGCTCCGGAGTGAGTCAAGTGCCTCAGCCACTCCATGTTGGGTGCCAGAAACGTACGGGTAGAAAGTGAGAAGGTAATATCTTTTAGGGTCATGGCTGACACTTCAATACAGAAGACAAATTAGCAAAAGAAAAGCATAATAAATGTATTTAATTAAAGTTTTATGTGATAGGGAGCCTTCAGAAATCAAGACCTAAAGGCACAGGGAAAACCGAGTACGTTTATGTTTAGGTTCAATGAAGAATGGACAGGCATGTAGAAATGTAATTGGACAAAAAGGTTATGATCTAATGGTCATAAACTAGGGGAACTTAAGAAGTCCTGTTTGATCAGATTCTTTTTGGCCCCTCTGTTTGGCATTCTTTCCTCTGGGTATAGGGCAGGATACTTGTCACATGAGGGTCTTCAGGAGAAAAGGGAAAAGGGCAAAGAGTGACACGGGTTTTATGAATTGCTTTGGGATGAGGAGTTCTAGTTTCTGTGATCTGCTCAGAGGTGAAGTGGGAAAGGAGAAAGGAGGGTTGGAGACGGTCAGAGAGAACTTCTTGCTTCTGAAGCCCTTCCAGTCTCCTTCAGTTCCAACTACACAGCATACCGAAGTGCCATATTTTGGGATATTGTGTTCTAAGCCCCAGCACTATCTATCTCTGTCTATGTTTCTACATCTCTATCATAAATTAGGCAGGCAACTGACTCATGGGGTGGGGGATGGAGATTGTCAGTTTTGACATCTGATAACCAACAGTAAGGTGTTGATATATTCAGATACTCAATATTCTTCTAAAAAGTAAATCCATTGTTCTATGAAAACTTAGAGAATTTTGGGGAAAAAACTGACACTTTTATTCCAAAATAAACTTCGAAGTTGTTCAAAATAAAACTAAGTGTCTTTGAATAAATGTTGAAATAGTGGGAAAAACTGTAGGTATTTTTAAATAATCTTCTGGAGGATTCACAAAAATATAGCTATGTGGAAAGCCTACATCTCAGTTTCATAGAAATAAAATACATGATGAGATTCAAAACAGATTAGTGGAGATTTAGAATGTAGGATTATTTTTCAAGAAACTTGAATAAATTTACTTCTCCATATAAAAAAGAAAGTGAACAATATCCTTGCCATATTCCAATATAACAAAAAACATGAGGACTAGAGAAGAACTGTTTCAAGTATTGATGTATGTGCAGGTTGGCCACACGCCCTGTTTTACCCTGGATAGTCCATGTTTGCATGTGTCATCCTGTTGTGATTGTTTTTAATGCCTTCTTTTGCTCTTCACAATGTCTTGGTTTAAATGACACATTAAATGTTCATCCTATGTATGTAAAGTTAGATGAAGAATGCTTTATATGTTGACTAATTAAAATTGTCTGATTTGCAAAAGTAGAGCACCTGTTCATTTGGAAAGAAACCAAACAACCTTCTAAATGAGTGTTGCTTCTAGGAGGTGTGAGGACTTGCCAACTTTTTTTTTTTTTTTTTACATATAGTGATAAAAATTCTGCCTCGATTTAGAAATTTCAGTGTTTGGTAGGGATTACCATTTCATTCTTTCCATTTGATGAACCATCTCTAACAGACCTCTGGGAAGGATTTCTTGCAGGGGCACAGGGCAGCTGAGAACATGAGGCTAAACAAAACTCTATTAAAAGTAGGGATTAAGGGGAGGATATTAATCTCATGCAAGTTCTCTTGACAAATCCTAAAGAGACTAATGCAATCATAGGTCACAAACCAACTGTGAAGATTAGTTAAACCCTTAGGTTAATTACTCCGATTCACTTCCCCGATTTTCTATAAAGAGTATTTCCAAGTCCTTATAACTTTAAGCTCTTTCCCATTCATGAGCTCTGTAGAAAAGCAGTAGAGACTTATGGGGTATTTGAGGGAGAGGTCTTACAGGCAGCCAACAGAGTCCAAGACTTCAGTGGAATATTGCCAACTTGCAAATATTAAGAGGAAACTACCCATGACTCTTCAGGCAGATGTCTCCAGAGATAGCTTTAGTTTGTACCATCAGGTCATCTCTGTGATTTTTCCCCCATGAAACTGCATTAGAAAACTATCAAAATAGACAAGAAAGGTATGATTTTTTAAAAAAAATCAAGGTCTTGAGCTTATTTAGGGGAACACTATCATCACTTTCATGTTAGATCTCCCATATACTTTAATGAATGACATAAGTGAGTATATGAGATGACACATGAAAACATTCTTTGTCAAGGAGTTATACAAATGGAAGGCATTATTATGGTTATCACTTCACCAGTCTGAATCCTTCAGATTTCTTGGGGCGCTTGGCCACAGGATAGTACAATGTTTAGAGCTGAATTGCAGCTAGGCCATTTGGAGTCCCAAAGGTGAAGTTTACCAACTTCCTCTTCAAGTAAGTGGGCGGGCAGTGGGGCAAGTGTTGTTGCAAACCTATTTCTTCCTCCTTCCCAAACTTGTTTTGACAGTCAGGTGAGCCAGCCAACTTATGAAGAGAGTAGTTTCGGTCAGGAATAAATCTTTGTTCTGGATTTTTTTCCCCCCTCTTTGAGCAGCAGCTTCAAGTTGACTCAGGTTTTACTTGTCTTTTCTTGTGTTCAACATTTATGCTTCTAAGAATGAATTTCTTATTCCTGAAACTCAAAGAGGCAAATGAAAGGGAAAGAACAATCGAGAAAAAAAAAATAGAAAAAAAAATTGATGGTAGAACAGAAAGAAAGCTAGAAAAGAAGCCAGAGGAAAAGATTGAAGTGGAAATGACTTTTGGGCAATGGTGTTATTTTTTTCTTGGTTTCAGTTTCCTCTTCTGTAACACAGAGATGATCATTATAAATAGCTTTTAGGAAAGTTAGTGGAGTCAGGTGTGGTGGCTCACGCTAATAATCCCAGCACCTTGGGAGGCCGAGGCAGGCAGATGATCACTTGAGACTAGGAGTTTGAGACCAGCCTGGCAAACATGGTGAAACTTTGTCTCTACTAAAATACAAAAAAATTAGCTGGGTGTTTTGGCACCTGCCTGTAATCCTAACTTCTCAGGAGGCTAAGGCAGGAGAATCCCTTGAATTCTGGATGCAGAGGTTTCTCCAAGAAAATGACATGATTCAACAAATAATTCAGTACTTTTTGCAATGGAAGTAATTCGAAAATAGCCAGAGATGCCTCTTAGGTTTCGACTAATCTCACTGAAGAGTCATGCCCTGAGTCCCAAGTGTTGTTTGATGCCAAGCCTGAACAACTGTTACCTGGATTGTGGACTCAGCTGGTTTGATGTTGGATAGGTGAGAGGCAATAACTAGAAAAGATAGATCATAAAAAGGCCTTCAGAAATCTTCAATTATAGGTGTGGTGTTTTCAAGTTACCCTGTTTTTCACTAAACTCAGCTCCACCCAGGAGCTGACTGAACTCTGACTGTCAGTAGCCAGTCAAAGAGAAATGACTTTGTAAAGCTTGACAAATAGAGAAATAAGAAAGGAGGAAGCTGGAGGAGGAAGCTGATGCTTCCATCTTTACCTGGGGTGCAATGTTTATATGAAACGGCAACCATCTAGTCTTAAGCTCAGCAAGGAAACTCCAAGAAAGTTTGTATCCCAGGTCCTCCCTTTCGGTGAATCTCTGAGGAGGCCTCTTTGATCTCTTGAACTCCTGTTCCAACCCAAGCTGAGAGAAATTCTATCTCCCATTTAGTTACAATCTTAGTTCTGAGATACAAGTGGCATCCAGGGCATCCTCTGTCAATCTAGGAAAATAATGAGCAATAGGAAATATAATTTTCATATACCCAAACATTTAAACATGCACCTTGTGCCAAAGGATCAAGAAACACACATTTCCCCCGCCCCCCCCGAACTGTCACCTGGACCTCCTTAGTCTTGCATAGGATAACTGTTGTAATGTCAGAAGACTGTTATGGAAGAGAACAAGTCATGGAAAAGACATCCAAAATTATCTAGTTCGGTGGAGCTTGTCCCTTGCTGTATATTAGAACCATCTGGAGAATTGTACAAAATACCAATTCCAAGCCCTACTCTCCAAAATATTCTGATTTAATCTTCTGGGCTGGGGTCTGGCAAAATTATTTTTTAAATTTCTCCAGGGTGATTCTAAAGTACAGTAAGAGCAGAGACACAAAGATTTATTTGTGTCCCTTTACTATATAACAGTGTCTGACATATAATAAGGCCCCCTAAATAATGGTTATAACAGGAAAGGATAAATGTGTTAATTAATTGATAAACATGTAAGTCAAACCTTTTTCTAGAAAGCTGGAAACAAAAGCAAATATTCTGAGATATGAGCTTGATTTGCTCCTATATTTCACTTGGATGGATTTTCTCAGTATTGTACACCGTGATCAGTCAGAGCAAAAATAAAAATTGAGTACTGGCTCAAATGTAGACTCTGAAGATGCTGTCAAAATGGTGTGGTACTTCTAAAATTGCATGCACAAATATTTTTATATTCCTCCCTTTAAGAGGTGGAGTCTAATTTCCTGCCCCTTGAGTGAGGGCTGGATTTAATGACTGGCTTCTAATCAATAGAATAAAGTGGAAGTTGTGGTGTGTAACTTTGGAGACTAAGTCACAAAAAGGCACCCTCTCTCTCTCTCTCTCTGATCACTGACTCCGGGGAAAACAGCTGACATACTGTGACGATGCTCAGGTAGCCCTGTGGAGAATCCCACATTGGTATGAACTTAGACCTTCCGCCAACAGCAATCTGAGTGAGCCATCTTGGAAGTGGATCTTGTAGGCATGGTCAAGCCATCGGATGATTTCTCATGAGGTTGCAACCTTGGCTGACAGTTTGATCCAGCTAAGCCGTTCCCGGATTCCTGACCCTCAGAAATTATGTGAATAATAAATGTTTGTTGTTTGAGGCTGCTAAATCTTGGTGGAATTTGTTATGCAGCAGTAGGTAACTAATACAGGAATGCATGATCCCTGGCCTCTACAAATTTACAATGTAGTTGGAAAAGTAGGTTATAGGCACAAAAAACATAACTAACTACAAAAGAATTTAAACATTCTATCAGATGAACAGAACTGCTGTGGAGTAGAACTCCAGGGGATGACATCCACATGATGGTCTTCATGAATTGCATGTCCTGAAGCACTGTGGACTTGACAACAAGTAATAATTTAAAGGAAGAAATCAAAGTTATAAAAGTTTGAATTGATAAGATTTGGATAGACACAGTGAGAAGATGATACAAGTCTCAAGATATGTCTTTGGGAATCTCTCATAGTTATGATATGTCTGTTGAAGCCAATGATATAGTTCCATCACATCATTTTATAAAATATATATATATATATAAAGATATATAAAGATATATATATATATAAAGATCCATTAATCTGGATCTATAATTAACTCACTGAGATTGCATTCAGCATCCTATGAAAACAGATCAATAAAAAATTGCCATTAAAGTAGCTGATTATTCATTGCGCAAGTTAAGTTTTCTTGGCTTTAATGTTAACATTGTTCTTGGCATTTGTTTGCTTGCTTTTGAGATGCAGTTTCACTCTGTTACCCAGGCTGGAGTGCAGTGGCACAGTCTTGGCTCACTGCCCCCAACCTCCGCCTCCCAGGTTCAATTGATCCCTGTGCCTCAGCCTCCTGAGTAGCTGGGATTACAGGTGTGCGCCACCATGCCTGGTTGATTTTTGTATCATTAGTAAAGACGGGGCTTCACCATGTTGGCCAGGCTAGTCTTAAACTCCTGACCTCAAGTGATCCTCCCACTTCAGGCACCCAAAGTGCTGGGATTACAGGCGTGAGCCATTGTGCCCTGTCTGTTCTTGGCATTTTTTTTTTTATTGCTGTATGTTGTGTTTTTTTGAACTGTACCAGCAGTGGGCCTCTGATCACCATTTGTACAAAATGACTTAGCACTGTCAAAGGTGATTAGAGACTGAAATTCGGATTTAAACTGGAACAATCAGATCCATTCGCAGGAATTTAGAATTGTGATTTAGACCAGGTGCGGTGGCTGACACCTGTAATCGCAGCACTTTCGGAGGCCAAGGTGGGCAGATGGCTTGAGTCCAGGAGTTAGAGAACAGCCTGGGCAACATGGCAAAACTCCACCTCTACAAAAAAAAAAAAAAAAAAAAAAAAATTAGCTGGGTATACTGCTACACACCTGTAGTCCCAGCTACTCAGGAGGCTGAGGTGGGAGTATCATATGAGTCCAGGTGGTCGAGGCTGCAGTGAGCTGAGATTATACCACTGCACTTCAGCCTGGATGACAGAGAGAGACCCTGTCTCAAAGAAAAGGAAAAAGAATTGGGACTTAGTTGTCCTTCCTTCCTTCTAGAAAGGGTCACACTCTTTCACCCAGGTTGGAGTGCAGTGATGCAATCTCGGCTCACTGCAACCTCCCCCTCCTGGATTCAAGCAACCTCATGCCTCAGCCTCCCGAGTAGCTGGGATTACAGGAGAGTGCCACCACGCCTGGCTAATTTTTGTATTTTTAGTAGAGAGAAGGTTTCGCTATGTTGCCTAAACTGGTCTTGAACTCCTGGACTCAAGTGATCTGCCCACCTGGCCCTCTCAAAGTACTGGGATTGCAGGTGTGATCCACAATGCCTAGCCTGGGGTACTTTCTTAAATGGAGGATACATTGGTATATGTTGCCAGTCATTTTCTTCCATATTAACTGGGAAGCATAGACATCTAGTTGAGAGACACAAAGGGGAGAAACAGAGAGGGGAGAGAGTTCTATAGCTTCCATGAAATATTCCTGTAACTTTATTTGTTAATTGCCCTTTATCACAGCAGCTGGTTACAAGTAGATCTTTCTGCAACCAAAAGAACCCAATTACAGTAGCATTCATGAATTTACAGTTTAGACTACTAATATTAAAATCCACTTGAACTTTGTCAATTGCATATTATAATAGGGTCCCAATGGCAAAGCATCTATTATTTTGTACTTTAAGTGATTTTCTTTTTCCTAACTTCCCAAAGAAATGGCACAAGTAAAAGAATTTATAAACAACATCTGTCTAGCTCATGTTATTGGTTATTTGTGTGAAAATTTGTCTTATTACTCACACAAGATTTTTTTTTTTACCTTCTGGAAAAGAATAATCCACAATTTCCTGTAAGTACAAAAGCCAAGGACATTTTTTTTTATTCTGATCTAAGTTATTTCTTCACTTTTAATTATTACAACTACTTTTACCCTATCCAGCCAGAAAAAAAAGTCTGACCTGATATAAATAAAGCTTTAGAACAATATTGATTTAAAAAGTTTCAATAGTAATGGTAGGGTAATTTAAATAAAAGGACTGTCATACTCCCATATGAAATACAGATAAAAGAGTTAATAAGATAAACCAAAAAATGAGTTTGAAAAACTGTAAGATTAATTGAATGGATACAAGCAAAGACTAAGACATACAGCAATATTTCCCTCTATTTTCTTCCCCAGCAGTGTTTCAGATGATTCTGAATTCCAGAGGAAGTGGTAAGATCTTTTCATGGTTGGTTTTTCCTTTTTTTTCTGCGGAAGGATCATATCTGGCTTAGTGACGTCTATTGTAAGAGATTGTTTTTCAGAATATTTTAACTCATCTTTTGGGTCACTGATCTCAGGTCCGAAGATTGCAAAATGTTTCCAAATGCAGCTTGTTCCTTTGAGCACTCCTCTTTCATAATTCTAGTTATGAAACTAGTAACTCGGGCTATCTGTCCTGGTGCAGAGGATTTATCTTTTCATCTCAGGAAATTTTGAAGAATTGTAAACGTGTATCAGAGTATCCAAAATTATTGTATTAGTCTTTTATGAAAAATTTAAGTTATTATTTCTGCTTCTATCTCTTCTGGAATTTTCTTTATTGTGTTTGTATTGTTTCTTGCACTTGGTGTGAATTTTTTTTTTTTTTGAGAAGGGGTCGTACTCCGTCAACCAGGTTGGAGTGCGGGGATATGACCTCAGTTCACAGCAACTTCTGCCTCCCAGGCTCAAGCTATCCTCCCACCTCAGCCTCTCGAATAGTTGGGACAGGTGTGGGCCTCCATGCCCAGTTAATTTTTGTATTTTTAGTAGAGATGGGATTTCACCATGTTGCCCAGGCTGGTCTCGAACTCCTGAGCTCAGACACTCCACCCATCTGGGCCTCCCAAAGTGCTAAGATTACAGGCATGAGCCACCGAGCCCTGCCTTGCACTTGGTATGAATGCTTTTGTTATGGTAGCCAGTGGTGATTCTATCAGCTTATTTCACCCTTAGCTTTTATTCCTTGCAAAAATTGAAGAAATTAACAGAATCTAAGGCGACTATTTAACTTTAGAAACATTTGTTTTTTTTTTTTTTTGAAACTCAAGATAGAGTGGTGAGTCAGCAGGGAGTAATACACTTGGTTTGTGGGAAGCATAGCTTTGGGTGGGCTGAAATGATAATGCCAGAGCCAGGTGTGGTGGCTCACACGTGTAATCTCAGCACTTTGAGAAGCTGCAGTGGGAGGATCACTTGAGCTCAGGAGTTTGAGACTGGTCTGCAACTTAGTGAGAACTTATCTGTATAAAAAAATTTTAAAAAGTTAGCCGGGTGTGTGGTGCACGCCCGTAGTCGCAGCTACTTGGGAGGCTGAGGCAGGAGGATTACTTGTGCCTGAGAGGTCAAGGCTGCAGTGAGCCATGATTGTGCCACTGCACTCCAGCCTGGCCAATGCAGATAATGCCAGATATATAAGGCAGAGAAGGAAGCAGGGTGGCTGGAGTGGTAAGGGAAGTGCATGCATGAAGATACACACTGGATTAAAGTGGTCCACCGGAGATGATACGATTGTGTAAAGAATTGAGAGAGGCTCTGTATGTGGCCTAGGGAGTTGGTATTTACCTACATCTGCTCTTTCCTGACACACATTTCCTAGCCAGTCCATCATCTAGACAGTACCACATGACTGAGTGCTGGCCAGTGCACTTCTAGTGATGATGACCACATATTCCATGAAAGCTTCCATTCTTTCATTCTTTCTCCCATCCACCTTGATAGAAATGAAGGATTCTGAGGGCCTAAAGGACAGTGACACTACAGAATGAAAGGAGAAGGGATTCCGAGTCATTGCTTTGACACGAGGGATATTGGACTTTGCATAAGCAAGAAATAACTTGATATTATGATAAATCACTGAAAACTGGGCTTTGTTTACTATGGTAGCTAGTATCAGTTCTCTTGATTAATACAATATCTCTTTGGTTCTGCTATTGTCCTTGACATTGTCACAGAAAGAGAATAAAAAAGGAATACAGAAGCAGAAAAATATTACTCGGGGAGAGGGTATTAGTGGATGGGGGAGGGAGCAGCAGAAAACAGATGGCATTGGACATGGAGGGCCTCATGAAATAGGAAACATTGTGTGGGTGAACTGACCTAATTTTAGAACGGAGCAGGATGCCTCTAAATGTACCTTGATTTGCGTGAAAGTAGAGTGACATATTTTTGACAACTACAATTAAAAGGATATACCACCTTCTAGTTTATGCAAGTGTAAACGAGGCACAATAAATTAAGTTTATTAAAAATATGAAATAGGAAAAAATCAGATATCAAATATCAAGTTCCTATGTATATACCAAGACTTTTTAAAAATGCTAAAGTACACGATATGTATTTTAGAATACCATGTGGAAGAATAGGAGAGGCTTTAGACCCTGAGCTTGCTGAGCTGGGGAGTGCTGTGAGGCTGTGCACTGTATGTGGAGAATGTTTGGATTGTGTGTGATTAACTAGGAAGCATGCAGGGCCTGGGAGCCCAGAGAAAGTGGCAGCAGAGGACTGGTTTTTCTCTTTGCTTTTAGTATTTAAATAAAGTGACTTAGAAGTCAATCTTCATTCAATGAAAACAAAATTTCATTATCAGCTTTGGAACAGTTATTTGAAATTACAGAACATGTGAATGGTAAGGCTCACGTTTCCTTTGAAATTTAGCAGAGTTTTTTTTTTTTTTTTTTTTTTCTGAAACATGGAACAAATACGAAAGTCTGAAATAATACCCCAAATGCTCATTTTTCCACAAATGATTCCTTTGTGACCATCAAGTCTATGTCATTATCTTTTAAATATGCTAACATTGTGGCACCCATTGATTAGAATAAAAGCACTCCTGTATTCCTTCCACAAACTGTCAGTGACAGACAATTCCTTTGGCTTGGGACTTCTTCTTTCTTTCTCCCCATGCCCAAATTAGAGATTTGCTTGGACTGAGAAGTTAAGTCTATTAGTTTACGAACAGAGGTCCCACAGGGTTTGGCACCCACAGCTCCAGGGGTTCTGAGGTTCATAGTACACTAATCGTTGTGGTCACCTACTGTCATCTATGAAGCAGATTTCACAGGGGTGTCATTTCTATCAGGAACAGGAAGCCTGTGGCCTTTAGACTCTAAAAATCTTATCTGTTATAATCGCTACACTGGAGATTGACTGAACAAAAAGAATAGATGCCTTAAACACCACTTGTGCTAAACCCGGGACTTAAATAATTTCCAGCAAACTATATGTATATTTTTTCAGAATTCAAATTTAATATACATTCTATGTAGAAAACTTGAAAAATACAGAAAAGCCAAAGAAGAAACTGAAAATCTCTGTACTTACACTATTAACAACATGTTATATACATGTATGCGTATAATTGTATGTGAAGATTTGTGTATACTTTTACATTATAAATATAACATGTAAAGGTATATGTTATATATTTCTATAAACGTATAATTTTTATATTCATATTGTATATTTATATGTAAATATATGTACATATTTATAATTTTATACATATTTTTATTAGTGATAAACTTTGGGTTATATTATAAAAGCTTTCTCACTTTAATTGCTAATATTCTTAAGAACTTCTAAAAATATTCTTTCAAGTGACTACGCAAGAGCTTTCTTCTGTCATTTATTTCATTCTCCAAAAAATTTGTATGATGGAAGACCATGTATCCTGTATAATCTTATTTTACCACTATTACATTTTTCTTTAAAACACATGGTATTCTCTTTGAAATGAAGCTTTAGCATTATTAGAGAGAACTGTGAACTATAGCTCATCAACATCTGCAAAACGAGGCTTAGTAAATCAAGTATCATGTGTACTTCTTTACATACTATAAGTGTGTTGTACTGCCATTGGGGGTGACTGCAGAAGCCATATTTTAAAAAGTCTCCCTGATTTGGCCATGAATTTAATAGTTTTGGCCATTGTCTATGATGCCTTTAGAGTCCATGAAGGGTCACTTACTGCTAGAGGTGATTCAGTAGTCTCTCCATTTTCCCCAAAATGATAAATGATAAGCCATTTTAATGGTTTTTCATTTCATTGGAAACCTTGGCACTCTCAAAATCTATTATAAGGAATGTTCACCTAAGTCACTTGTAAGTATGTGATGGCATGCTGAGCTTAATTTTTACTTTGCCTTGAAGCAGGCAGAGTGTAAGCAATTCCTCTCTGTTTCATGTTCACAGTTTAGACCTAAAACAGAAAGCAACTATTGTTTATTCCAAAAGCCATTCAGGGCCTTGGGTTCTATACATTTTACCACATGACACCTGGAACCAAGTGGAAATGTGTTATACTTCCAGCTGGTCTTTGTCTATTCTGAAGGTCTAAGTATTCAGCAACCACGCTTAGGAGAAGGGGTGGATGCTAAGGGAAGTACAAATCACTGAAGTTAAAAGGCTTGCCATCTTTTAGGGAGTTGTAAAATTGTGGTCACAGTTTTATTTATCACAATCTCAGTCCTGTGAAGAATGGTTGTTCTCCAAAGAGAAGAACCTTGGAGTTCTTCTCTATTTGGAAATGGTCAAATAGTTTCCCTTTCTTTTTCTTTCTTTCTTTTCTTTCTTCTTTCTCTTTTTCTTTCTTTTTCTTTATTCTTTCTTCTTTCTCTTTCTTTCTCTTTCCTTCTTCTTCTCCTTCCTTCCTTCCTTCCTTCTCTCTTTCTCTCTCTCTTTCTTTCTTTCCCTTCCTTCCTTCCTTCCTTCCTTCTTTCCTTCCTTCCTTCCTTCCTTCCTTCCTTCCTTCCTTCCTTCCTTCCTTCCTTTTTTCCATAGAGTCAGGGTCTCACTCTGTCACCCAGGCTAGAGTGCAGTGGTGCAATTATAGCTCACTGCAACCTTGAACTCTTGGACTCAAGCAATTCTCCTGTCTCAGCCTTTCAAGTAGCTAGGACTACAGGTGCATGCCACCACGTCCAGCTTAGTCAAAAAGTTTAAATTCTGCAAAATAAGCGAATCTTGCAAATCCAACTGGACAACTTTGTATTCTAGATAGTATTGGGCAAAATACAAAATCCACTAAACTTTACCTGTAGACTTCTATAGGTTTGATGAGATAGAACAATATAATCACAAGTACAGTGCCCAGAAAACAGGAAAATATATAATACTATGCAGTTTGTTAGTAGAAAATGTAACAAAATATAATAATAATAATAATAGCAATGAAGCAGTATCTGAATTTGCTTACATAGAATCATGGTATGCTAAATTTAATAGTTAAAAAAAATTGGGTGTTTGCAAGGGAAGCTTTCCAGTGCAACCATTTAGTGGATAATTCTGTCTCTCGGTAAAATCTCCTTTCGGGAAACCAGGCAGACATTAATCTAGAATTGTACTACAATTTTCCAATATCCTAGTAACTCTTGTGTTTGAAATTTGTTAAGCATTTTATAATGCTTGTGTCCTTGACTCCTTGACTTCAATATTTGCCTTGCCAAAGAATTCCAATTTACCTTTTGTTTTTAAGGCATGCTCAATTCCTACTTCCTTTCTAATAACGACATGAACCTGTAACGCTTTAAAAAATAATTTCTCAACCTGAGTAGTATTTATTCCTCTTATTATTTGCTCTTAATATTAGACTTATTATAAAAATCCATAATATGGTCTATATATTTTTCTTTAGTTGTGTAGTACAGAATTGGTCATATTTACTTGTATAAATTTCTTTGTTTCATATCCAGGAAAGTAATTTCCTTTATACAATTTTCTATTATACTATCAGCATGCATAGTCCACTAGTCTGAATTTCAAAGGAAACTGAGCATTCATCTAAATAAAATGAATTATTATTGAACCTATCATGGTAATTATTTGGACTTATTAACCCCTAAGAACTACTTCAGACTATTTACAGTTTTAAGGTGCTTTTATGAGAGAGACAAAGAGTGTGCATGTGTGCAAAAGAGAAATCACACAGTCTTCCTGTGCTGTGTGGAGAGCAAAATGGTTCATTCCATCCTGCTTCTACCTCTGTCTCACATCAAAATAATTCCTCTATGTACAGAAAAAAAATTTTCCCTGCCTTTGCCACAATACAAATTGTTTTGAGAACACTTACATTGAGTGTTTTTCTATCTCACCTAGGATGAAATATATGTACTTTGTTGGTGAAACTCCTACAAAGCAGAAAATGCCAACTGCTCATCCTCTCTCTTAAGGCAGAAACAGGGCTGGTATTGATTGATAGAGAGGATAGAAAGGATATAGGAGGGAGCTGTGTGAGGAAAAATTAATCTGGTATTTCTGGCTCAAAAGTGAAGGGATGTGTATTAAAAACTACTTCTGTGTGGCCGTGAGCAATGGCTCACACCTGTAATGCCAGTACTTTGGGAGGTCAAGGCAGGAGGATCATTTGAGGTCAGGAGTTTGAGACCAGCCTAGCCAACATGGCAAAACCTCATCTCTACTAAAAATACAAAAATTAGCTGGGTGTGGTGGCGAGGGCCTGTAATCCCACTTACTCAGGAGGCTGAGGCAGGAGAATCACTTGAACCCGGGAGGTGGAGGTTTCAGTGAGCTGAGATCATACCAATGCACTCCAGGCTAGGCGACAGAGCAAGACTCTGCCTAAAAAAAAAAAAAAAAAGAAATCCTCTGCGAGTAGAGGTAGTGGTGGGAGGTAGTTGTGAGAAGAATATGCCAATTATTTTGATTCTTTACTAATGTTCTAATCAGAATCAGGAATCAAAATGGGATTTCTTCCACTTCCTAATATCCCAAGCACCTGATGCACAAATGCAGGTGCTGCCATTGGGGCGGGGCTGGAGCAGGAAGGAAGGGGATTCTCATGCTGCAATCTCAGCCTATTCTCTGGGGACAGAGACCCATACCCTCCCTGAATATTTTAGTGTGACCGAATACTCAAACAGCGCCTCTACTCCAGCAGCTTATCCAATATCACTTTCAACATCTCTGGGTTAAAAAATAACTAGAACTTTTAAGAACTGCTATCAGGCTTAAACTCTGGGTAATAAGCGAGAAACGGAAAGAGATTCTTTCTCATTGTTTCACTTGATCCTCTGTCCTGCCTCAGTTAGGCTGTGCCTTGGCGCTTGAATTTTCATATCATCTCCATCCAGCTGCTTAATCATCACTGGCGGTGACTTAGGCCCTGTGGAGAACTGGCTAAACATCATCCATCTTAATATTTTTGAATTTATTCTTTTCCCTCTAATGAGCTGATGGATGCACTTCATCTTATTATTTATTTCTTAAAAATTCTTAATTTCCAATTCCAAAGCATTTATTTTTTATTTTAAAATTATTTCTTGATTTCATCTTAATATAAATTAATCTTTTATTGGTATTTTGATTTATAATGGTAAATAAAATTTAAAGGTAGCCATTATTTTGAACTGAGCTTCTGCACAAGGCCCCAGCAGAACAAACCAAAATGGAGTCACTTGTGTTAAGTGCCACATAATCAAACTGAAATGAAAAAGAACAGGAAAATCTCTAAATAGGCCAGTTTTTCCAAAAGCACGAGATTCACAGCAACCAATCCTAAAGGGTCCAGTTGACCTGAGCCGGCATGATAACAAAGTCCTTTCTGCTTTAACCCTTATGAGGAAAGTACTCTGAAGTAACCTAAGGTTAAACAATTTGCTTTTTTGTATTATGCCATTTCCTTGCTCCTGCTCAAGTTTCCTTACAAAAATCAGTTGTCCTGCCATACCCAATGGGGCTCCCTGTTTTGCAGATGAGATGCTGTCCAGTTCATGAATCACTAATAAAAACCAATTACTCATTAAACTGAATTTGTTGACATTTTTCTTTTTTAACAATAATCAGACATGCCCACATAGTGTGAAAAATATAATATACTTTATTTAAAAATAATTTCAATATAAATTTTCAAAACTCTCTCCCCTATAAAATATGAAGTATGAGGAAGAGGGAAGGATGAATAAGAAGACAAAGAGCAAAGATTCCAAACTTTACTATGTGACCAGTCTTCCAAGAGAAATTTTGTAGGGTTAAGAAAAGGCTTTTTCTCTCTTTCAAAAGTGCCTATACTGTTCTAGTTTATAGAGGTTTTGAATAACTGGACCAAAGATAAAGTAAAATCTGTTTATCTTTTTGTTCATCCTTTGAATTTGTCAATTCTGTTGTATTTGCTCTATAATCCACATTGGCAAATTGCAATTTTGTGTATTTTATCAAAACTCTGTTGTGCTGACTTTAAAGTTTATTCTTTAAAAAATTATTTTCTTTTTCAAACTTTTTTATCTTTTTCCAGGAAAAGGGGTCTACTTTCCACAGGTTAGTCTTTATCTTGGGGACTGACAAGAAGCAATAACTTTTGACTCACAATCCTTTGGGTTGTCTTGAGAAATCATGATGTGGTTGGACATGGAAAGGTCTTGATTCTTATCAATATGTAGTTCCTAAAATTGTGGAATAGAGTCATTGCTTGGTTGTGAAGATGACAGTGTGTTCTTCTGAACCTTGGACACAAACAATTAAACTGATTACATTGCTTTATCTTCAGAGTACAGTGAGTCTTATTAACTTGGTTTACTACAATGAGAAATTACATGTTATCTAGAGTTGGGTATTACGGAGCGGACTTATTTCAAACATACTTAGTACAGGCATAATGAATCAACCATGAAATGACAAATACACACTTCTTTGACTTCATACTGTGGAACCAGATAAGTAGAAGCGATTACAACCATTTGGTTATGAAATACTCATGCATATGTAATTTTCCACACAAAGCCCTTATGACTAACAGGTCTTGAAACAAGAATGAGATGCAAAAAGTAAGTATCATCTTTTGTTGTTCATTTATTCCTTTTGTCCTCTCCTAACCCCAGTAATCCTTAAAAATCTATTCTAGTTTGAAACCTGTTATATAGACTACTGCTAAAATGAAAATAACAAGTTTTTCATAGATCTTTAGTGGTTTTCAAGACTCCTTGGATGATTGTGAAGCAGAGGGAATTACAGATGCAGTTCAATAAACTGTAGCCTTGAAAATGAAAGCTGTTTGGTAACACGAAGATGATATGGCATCTTATTTGTTCAATAATTGCTATGCATTTGGATTTTTAAAGGCATAACTTCTGTAACCAAATCAATTTTTTAAAATCAAGAAAAAAGGTGCTTTAATTTAGCTACTAAGGTAAAGGTGACTTTTTTTTCAGCTCAACAAATTTATTGGGCATCATTTTGTTTCAGGCACTGTGTTAATTGCCTAGGATAACAAAGCAAATGAGACAGAGACAAGTAAAAGTGGGAACACTCTTAAGGAGCTTAAAATAGTGATCAAACTGCCTTGTAAGCAATTTTTTTTTTTTTTTTTTGAGATGGAGTCTTGCTCTGTTGCCCAGGCTGGAGTGCAGTGGTGCGCTCTCAGCTCACTGCAAGCTCCGCCTCCTGGGTTCACGCCATTCTCCTGCCTCAGCCTCCCGAGTAGCTAGGACTACAGGTGCCTGCCACCACGCCCGGCTAATTTTTTTTGTATTTTTAGTAGAGATGGGGTTTCACCCTGTTAGCCAGGATGGTCTCGATCTCCTGCCCTTGTGATCTGCCCGCCTTGGCCTCCCAAGGTGCTGGGATTACAGGTGTGAGCCACCTTACCCGGCCCCTGTAAGCAATTTTTTAAAAATTTATTTTATTGTGTTAAGAACACCTAACATGAGATTTACCCTCTTAACAAAATTTTAAGTCTACATTACATTATTGTTGACTATAAGTACAATGTTGTACCGTTGTATGCCAAATTTCCAGAGCTTATTCTAGGGCTTATTCAACTTGCTTCACTGAAACTTTATGCCCATTGATTTAAATCCCCATTTCCTCTCCCCCATCCCCTGGCAACCACTATTCCATTCTTTAATTCTGTGAAGTTGACTATTTTAGATTCCTCATAAGTGGAATAATGTAGTATTTGTCTTTCTGTGATTGACTTATTCCACTTATCAGCAGAGTAAAATGGCAAACTATAGAGTGGAGAAAATATTTGCAAAACATGTAGCTGATAAAGGGTTAATTTCCAAAATATTTAAGAAACTCCAACAATTCAAAAGCAAAAAACACTTGATAACCCAATTAAAAATGGACTAAGGACTAGAATAGATATTTCTTCAAAGCAGACATACAAATGACTAACAGGTGTATTAAAAAATGCACAATGTCACTAGTCATCAGAGAAATGAAAATCCAAACCACAATGAGATTTCACCTCACAACTGCCAGGACAGCTATTATGAGAAAACAAAAAGACAAGTGTTGGTGAGGGTGTGGAGAAACCAGAACCCTTGTACACTGTTGGTGAGAATGCAAAATGGTGTGGCTGCTATGGAAAACAGTATGGGACTTCCTAAAAAAATTAAAAATAGAACTAACAAATGAACCAGCAATCCCACTTCTGAATATTTGTCCAAAAGAAATGAAATCAGAATCTTGAAGAGACATTAACACTTATATATTCATTGCAGCACTACTCACAATAGCCAAGATGTGCAAACAACCCAGATGTCCATTGACAGATGAACAGATAAACAGAGTTTGCATAGGCATACAGTGGAATACTACTCAGCCTTTAAAAAGGAAATTCTGCAAAATGTGCACAGAAGGACCTTGAGGATAAAGGTGATCTTTTAGAAGGGGAAACAACCCCTTTACTATATAACACCTGTGTATTATCTGATAGAACATTCAGGAAAGAAACCGTAGTGCCCCTGATAGTTCCTGAGTATCTTTCTAGTTTGTGTGAGGGTTCTTACCCACTCTTTCAAGTCTTTCATTAAATGACCACTACTCCCCTCCTGTAATGTACAAAAGTCTTCAAAATGATTTTGATGAATGCACAGAATAAGGATATATAATGTGGTACAAGTCACACACTTCACAAATCAGCTTTTGAAAACATCTTTTAATCATGGAAACTAATATTATTGTAATTTTCCTACTTTTCTTGCTCTGAATTCCCAGGACTTTTTTTTTTTTTTTTTTAAGGCAGTCTATCTTTGTTGCCCAGGCTGGAGGTGCAGTGGCACAATCTAGGCTCACTGAAACCTCTGCCTCTTGGGTTCAAGCAATTCTCTTGTCTCAGCTTTACAGGAACCTGCCACCATGCCTGGCTAATTTTTGTATTTTTTGTAGAGATGGGGTTTTGCCATGTTGTCCAGGCTGGTCTCAAATGCCTGGCCTCAAGTGATCTACTTGCCTTGGCCTCCCAAAGTGCTGTGATTACAGGTGTGAGCCACTGCACCCGGCCTCCAGAACTTTTCAATCTCTCTCTCTCTCTGTTTCTCTCTCTCTCTCACACACACACCTTTGAAATAAATGTAATCATACCAAAACTCAAAATAGTGATGTTGAAATTGTTTGCATTGTCTCTTTCCTTCATTAGTGTTACAAAACAAATGCTAGGAGTATAATCCTAAATTTAAAAAAAAATCAAATTTGTGATTTGTTTACAAACTCATAAAGGTTTATTACAGGCAAAAAGTAAAGTTTGACCTTGCTAAAATTTGAATTATTGTATCTATTAGAAAACAGTGATTACTTATGTTTTTTCACAGTCCTAAAATACTATTTCATGTACTGAAAGTGCTCATAAATTTCTTGAGCTATGTCAGTTTTAGGAACTTTGGCTCCAACCTTGGTTCTCATAGTTAGATCCAGTTGCTGAGTCCACTGCAAGGGCCAGGCTGGGAACTGAACTGAGACATCCATAGTACTCCCAAGGACCATGACAATAATACTTAATAATAGTATCCCATTGTCACAGATGACAGGAAACACGGTTATTCACCATTTGTGTTTCTTCTTGAAACCATGTAATTTACTTTATAAAAGATGTTTGTTAACCATAAATCAATGATACTGAAGCATCAGTAAGTATCCGGGTTGTTTTGAGTAAATTCTTTGTTAAACCCTTTTATCTCCAGTGTAGTCAATTCCTAATTAGTTGCCTAACTTGTCAAGGTGGCTTGAATAGTTATAGATTACCATGAAAATAATGTGTTTTCCTTAGGAATATTGTGCATGTATTAATGCATGTGCTAGCTACTATGCACTAGTTTAATAAAGCATCTGGGTGTTTCTAATGTTTATAAAGGTGAGTTTGCTTTTCTAGTACAGTGTTGTTTGGGTAGGTGAGAATAATTGAGTAAGAATAAAATCAGAATGTACCAACTACATTTTATCAATATCACTCATCTGAGTTGTATTTTATTTCACTAGTCAGTCAAAAAGACTAGAAGTGGCCTGGTGTGGTGGCTCATGCCTCTAATCCCAGCAGTTTGGGAGGCTGTGGCGGGCAGATCATCTCAGTTCAGGAGT
Organism: Theropithecus gelada; assembly: GCF_003255815.1. Classification (NCBI taxonomy): domain Eukaryota; kingdom Metazoa; phylum Chordata; class Mammalia; order Primates; family Cercopithecidae; genus Theropithecus; species Theropithecus gelada. The sequence goes on along the minus strand of NC_037673.1, from coordinate 86,635,934 downwards.
TTGAGACCAGCCTAGACAACATGGTGAAACCCTGTCTCTACTGAAAATACAAAAACTTAGCTGGTTGTGGTGGCGTATGCTTGTAATCCCAGCTACTCGGGAGGCTGAAGCAGGAGAATCACATAAACCTGGGAGGCAGAGGTTGCACTGAGCCAAGACTGCGTTACTGTGCCCCAGCCTGGGAGGCAGAGTGAGACTCCATCTCAAAAACAAACAAACAAACAAACAAACAAACAAAAAAGAGTAGAAGAGATGCAAGATAATGAAAGAGTTTCCTAGCCTCAGTCATTTGGTCCATTCTTTAAATACTACTCATGGAATATGTGGTCCTTTGACTTGGATCCTGCTAGAGAAGCAATGGAAGGACTGGGTCTATGACATTAACAATTAGAAGTCCATATGGAACACAGGCATGGCCTTGGTGTTTTCTTTGTTTCTGCCAAAGTCAGGGTGTCCAAGGGAGATCCATTCTGGCATCCAGACACTTTGAGGTCAACACCACTTACTTATCTGATTGACACTTAACCTCAAACAAATCTACCCAGAGGCCTTAGGATCTTAAGTGCTGGTAAACAAGGTGAATTTGTTTGGGAGTTCAGTTCCCAAATGGCATTTTGTTTTCATACCTCCATTATGTTTAAACTTCCGTGATCAGATTTGGGAGGCATGGAAAATGTTGATTAAACCTTAAAGTACTTCAAGAGATTGAAAATCAGCGCAAAACTCAAGTTCCAGAATGAAATGCTTTCTGTGTCTTGTTTACTAAGATTTTCATTCAACTGGTATTTCCTGTCTTGAAATTCCACCAGTTCTATCACCATCCTGTAACCCATGTGCATACCCCTCTGTACTTGTATCCAAATTACGAAAAATCCTTTTTATTTTTGACGTTCTAAAATACTAAAAATGTAAAACAGAAACAAATGCAAAAAAGTAATCACAAAAATGTAGAAAAATGAAGACATTACCAAGGAAATGTTAGGTGTCTCTTACAGAGGAAAGAAAATGTGATGGAGATGGGGTATACAGAGTTTCTGTTTGGAGTGATGAAAACATTCTGGAAATATATAAAGGTGATGGTTGTAAAACATCGTGAATGTAATTAAAACACTGAATTATACCCTTAAAATGGTTAAAATAATACACTTTATATGTATTTTACTACAATTTTTAAAAACTCCAATAAAGTAATATACCAAATACCATTGAAGTGTACACTTTAAATAGGTTTTATGGAATGTGAATGATATCTCAGTAAAGGTGTTAAGGAAATGTCATGGAGAGAAAGAGGATCAAGCCTACTGAAAGAGAAAGATCACAGGTGACGTGTTAGAGTCCTAGCCTTTCGGTTTTCATTTTTGAGAATTTGATTTTATTTGCTTCTCCCTACACAGTACTATATGGCAGGTGTCCCACTTTAATGCACATTTGGAGGAAACAGAATGGCAAACTATTGTTGCTATTGGCATATGAATCTTATTTGTTTTTAGCACTGTGGCTTGTAAAACCTTGGGTTTTCCTTCCAATATTTAAAAGAATCAAGCTGAACAGTGGCAGGTAGCCTTTTTGATTTTTATCAAGATGGCAATTTGAATAGCAATAGAAACCCAGCAACCCTTTTTTTTTTTGGTCAGGTTTTCTCAAATTTTGGCAACATATAGAAAAGAGCTATCAACAATTGCCCCTGTTAGATAATTAGATGTCTAATGTATTTTTTTTTTGTAAAGACAGAATTTTGCCATGTCACCCAGGCTAGTTTTGAACTCTTGGACTCAAGGGATCCTCCCGCCTTGGCCTCCCAAAGTGCTGGGATTGCAGGCATAAGCCACTGCTTCTGACCCTTCGTTTTCTACTTACAGTGATAGTCTACTTATCAAAACTCGATATAAGATGAATGGGGTAGGGGAAGGGGAGGACTCATAGGAAAAGGAGACATTTTATAATTTATCAAGATAAATAATGCCACCTCAGGTTTTATAACAAATAAAGCCACCCTTAATAGCGACGAAAAAGCACTTGGATCTTTTAGTTATGGCTCTAAGGAAAATTATTAGCAGAACAAAATTTTCTCTTAGCTAACCTTTTTAACCTTTCTTGAGATGACACTGATTTTCTCAAGCATACTTAAGAATTCCAAAATAAAAAATCAAAATGCCTTCCTCAGGACAAACTTGTTCTGTTCCTGATGATTCTTCTGGAACCACAGTCAATGAAATCATCACAAACACCACAGCGTTTGTTCCGGGATAGACTTTCTGATGTCTCATTCCAAGACAAAGAAAGACTGAAAAATCCAACCCGAGAAATGTTTCTCTAAAACAAACTCTGTATTGTTTGAAAGATCCTCTTCTTAACTGCAGGAAAAAATGCTTGATGGAGTTATTTTTAACTGGGGACAGAACGTTCATTCTGAGAAGTGTTCAGATCCCTAATTTTATAATGAGCAGAAATACATACTGTTGAAAGACTAGGCCAAATTCAGTACTCTCATCAACATTTAGGTGCAGGATCATCAACAGACAGACCAGTTTACAGTTTTCAGGAACTAAAGTCTTCTAGCTGCAGTGAAGTCTTGATTCTGGATCACCTGGATTCATGCAAGATGGCACAGGGTGCCTGTCATCATCTACATATAGAGTTAGCTTTTTTTGCCTATGCACAATGTTTCTTTATGAATAATGAAGCTGGATGATACCAAATAGATTCTATTGCTTTATTGAGCATTACTTTCATTAAACAATGTTAGCCATATAGGAATGATTTAAAAAAACAACTAACATTCTTGGAATATGAACATCCTATTAACTGATACAAACTGACTCCATCTTTCTTATAGCAGTGAATTTTCAGGTCACACACAATCAGTAATTTATACTCCAAATACAACAGTCACTTTTGTGTTAATCATCCAGTACAATTCACAGGTTCCTATTACACAGGTGGATGTACTTAGAGAGTTTTAGCACAAAAGCTGATACAAATATGAAAGTGGGCTCAGTCGAATGGTTAGTGAGGTGCTAGAGGTGAGTGTCGGCGATGGGTATCCTCCTGAGCTCCACGATCTGGGAGTCAGTCAAGGTGCCCCCCTCCTGGCTGCCTTGACCAGATTCATTGTCACTGACACTGAGACCAGCACCTGCCACAGAAATAGAATGAACACAAAAATCCAAACTATTAATGCAGTGCATTCTTAAGAATCAATTTACATTAGGTCAATTCTTTTTATTTCTATTATATTAGTAAAAAATAAGCTATGCATTTAGAATAGATATTATTAATACCTAACAATTATGAAACTATCTTTTACGTTTCCTTTGATAGTTTTTTAAAATGTACAGATTAATTTCTAAAGACACACATTTGGGTTCTCAATCTTTATTGTTTGTTTCCACATGGTGGACAGGTGTAACCTACTATCAGAATATAATCTCTCAATGGGGGTCTCATCCAAATAGAAAACCAGTCAGGTTATTAGACTTTTTCACCAGTGGGGTAGGATTTGCTGTTACAAAACATATAGGCCCCGAGCTCATATGCACTGAGGTCCATCACTTGAGATTCAGTGTTGGGCAGTGATCTGAGAAGAAAGACAGGTATGTGAGAACACCTGGAGTCACACCAGTGCCCTGAAGACATTGGCTCTGAATGATTCAGATCTGATCCTAAGATAAAAATAATTACATAACACAGTGCCAAAATAGATCCACACAGGAATTCCACCACAGCAGTTAACTACTGACAGTGCTCAGAATCTGTTTTGAGGAAGCTCCACTATTTGCTACTTTGTTTTGTTTTTTTTGTTGTTTTGTTTTTTACAACTCAGATAATTGAGAAAACTTAAAACGATGCTAGAGTAACACCTTGTTCTTTTTTCTTTCATATTTCTAGAGAACAATGTTCTTTTCTTTTGTAATACAGTTCAGAGGAACACACTAACTCTCATCCTCTCTACACACACACACAATGGGGATGTGGTCATAGGGCGTGCTGGATGAATCACCAGAGGTTACCAGGCCAGCCCCACTAGACTCTGCAAACAAGGAGGAAAGTGAAAAGCCGGTTGCTTAGGCAGCTGGGATTTCCCTTTCTGAGATGAAGAAACGGCAATTCTGCAGAGTTGATAGTTGTGGGAAAATGGTGAATTAGCTTAATCTTAGCCTGTCTGGAGATGGAAGCCAGAGCCTACTAGTGACCTTCTAGCCAAGCCCTTCTTCTTCTGGGTCTCTGATCTTTGCACTCTCTCTGTTAAAGGCCACTGTTGAAACTCCACTTCCTCCCTTTGCTTCTGTGACATGGTACTTGCCCATCTCATCCTCTGATCTGCTGGCTCTTTCTAGACCTCTTCTGCTTTCTCATACATTTCCTCCTGCTGCCTCATTTCTGGAGGCCTTGTCTTCTGCCCTGCCTCAAGGCCTGCAGGATCCTCTTGCCTGCATTCTCTCCTAATGTCTCACTAGGGTTTCCAAGCTCAGGACATGGAGCAGCAGGTCACTGCCTTTTCACACCACGTTCTTATTTTGGCACCTCTGCCTGGGGTGCTCTTCTCACTTCCCACCTCCTTCATGTGGCTGCCTCCACTCTTCCTACCAGTATCAACCCTGCTACCCCTTGAAACAGGATGATTCTCTTTTAAAATTTCTGACTCCCCGACTGGATTATGTCCTTCCTATCTTTGTCTCCTAGCTCAGTACACTGCAGGTGTTCAGTAAATGTCTGCTGAATGTAGTAATAAACTGTGCTCTGCATCCTAAGTTGTGAACCTGCCTGTTCCATCTCATCTCCTGTTCTGTTCCTCTGGTCTGTTCTGTATTCCGCTGCCCTCTCCTTCTCAAGAACAAATGTTAGTTCCTATTGCCAGTTGCACTGAGTTGGGAACCTTCTGCTTTGGCTCTCAAATCAGTCCTTAATCTGTCTCTAGCCTATCAAATAGATGCATCCCAACCATTGCCTTTTGGAGAGCTTTCTCTGAAACTGATCAGGTCTCCTGATGCCCTGAATGCAGCATGTTAATTCCAGCCTGAGTGTCTTCCTGCCTGTCCATCAAGGCCCATCTCTATACCTTTTTACAGATACTTATTTTTCCATCTTATTAAAATAGGGAGCTGGAGGACATAAAATGTGAAAAGTTCTCATCCCTGACAAAATCATTAATCACGTCCCCTTTATTCTCTCACATTGCCCAGGTTTCGATGATAAATTTAATAATACTCCTATCTATAATGTATACATAAGCCATAAAGTAAAATGCTTAACAAACACCCATAAACTCTTTTCTTCAAGAACCAGAATATTGCCAATGACAATGTATTTTTAAAAATTTAGTAAGTTGCTAAAATTTAACAATTTCACATAAAAAAATCAGATTTCTGGTTTCTCTTGAAAAAACAAAAACAAAAACAAACAAAAACCAAAACAAAACAAAAAAACAACCAGAAGATCAGGCAACACTGGGCCTGCATTTCTGCATTACAAAACAAACAAAAAACAACAACAAAAAAACCCATGGACCAGGTAGTCCTTCAGTTTGTCTCTGTTTTCACCCAGCCCTCTTCAATCATTTATGGAATACCATAAATAATGCTTGGCCCCTGAAGGTAACATTTGTGTCTACTTCCAGGCCTTCGAAGGACAAATGGCCCACGTTTCTCTGCTGTGAACAGGAGAACTGTGTCATTTGGAAGAACCTCAGTGAATTGTAAGATAGTGGCCATTCTATAAGGAGGTTACTAAGGCCCTGGAGCCTGTAGCAAGGAAGAGCTAAATATGGAAGCACTAGGGAGGAACAGAGAGGACCCCAAGATTAGCCTCAGGGAAGACTGAGGCCAAATCGTTTAACTAGTACCAACTCCCAGTGATTTCACTGTCTGCCCACTCTAGATCCCACTAGGAATATCATCATAAAGCGTGTGATGACACCTGGGACAAAGCACACTAGAAAGACAAGCTCTACCTTACTGCAAGCATGCTGAGCTTGTTTAGCAACTCAAGATATGTAAGCAAGTTCTAGACTCCTCTTGAGTCACCACATCTACCTGACCCACCTCATCATCTTTTGCAGTTTCTTCCCAGTTCAAAGAAATGCACAAATATCCAAATTCTCATCCCTCACTGAGACTCAGAAAAGGCATATATTACACACAAGTATAACAAGCTGAGACCTGGGAGCACAAACCAGGTCTCCCATCTCTTTGCAATTCATTAAATGATATAGGCGGGTAGTTTGCAGTAAGTATCCTGATTTTCTGAAAGGTGTTTCCATGCTTAAATTTCAAACCAAAAGTTTAAGAAAAATCCAGCGACTGTGGTAACAGGGACACTTTCCTTTGGTCGATAGAACAGGCAATCATAAAGGAACTAAAACTAATAATTTACATTCATCATGAGCTTCACCTTTCTTAACATTTTAATATACTTTGGTTAGGATAGGGTGACTATCAGTCCTGTTTTACAGATGCAGGGACTGAGTGAGGATGAGAGGTGCTAGTTGAGTGGCCTCTGTGACAATGATCAATGTGACAATGATCTAAAGACCATACCCCTTCCATCTTTTTCTGAGGAAAAAAATCAAAATCTTTCAAAATTCCACTTTTCCATTTTGATTCTCACCTAACTTTGTTTACTACACTGGGCTGCAGAATTTCTTGAAGTTAAATAAGTCATTGTGGTTTGATTTGATATCTTGCAAAGAGAAATTTATTGATGAGTTCTTGGAGAGGTTTGAGTATTTTGGGCCTTGATTCTGAATGTTTTCATTTGTGTTCAAGGACTTGTCATCTATTTTCTTCTAACTGAAAAATAAATCATGTCTAGGTTTCTGATAGGGAAATGTTTACCATGACATTGATGTCATCGGCCTGGGATAACACCAGGAAGCCAGGGGGCTGGGGATGGTGGGGAATCAGGTTAGTCATTCTGGGAGAAGCCCCTGCTGAAGAAAGACTCCTTTCTAAGCCCAATATGTTCTAAGCTTGACATTTTCAGGAATCTTGTCAACTTGGGATCAACACAGAAATGCCAGTACTCAAGCCACACCTTGTTAAGAACGTAAATAGAGACATTCCTTTCCATCCTACCCTCACCCTGAGTCTCTGTACTAGTTTGCTTGGAACTTTCTCCTCTTCCCTAAAATGGAGGCTGTCCCAGGGTGACTGTTCCCATTCTCCTAAAGTCTTGGGGACACTGATGATACATTACACAGCTCTATTAAAACAAACAAACAAACAAACAAATAATAATCAGGATACCACTAGTCTAGAACTCAGTGTCTCACTTGCCTGTGGAAGTGCTGATGTACTTCAAGAACAAATAATTGAAAGACATTATGTCATCTTTTTTTAGAGTGAAATGTGGATTTCTCATAGAAAGTCGAATATTTTAACTTAAAAATTAGAAATGTCAATAGTGTTTTTTTCTAAATTTAAAAAAATGTAATATGGCTAAAATTAGATTGAAAAAGAAGTCCATGACTGGTTTATGGGCCAGGGTTTCTACTTTAGATCAAACAATTTTAATATACTTGCCTTTAATATAAGTTTGAAGTATGCAACTAAGTATGCACTAACACAGTGGCTTCAAAAACATTGTCTTGCTCACATCAGAATTCATTTGCAGCTATTAAACATGAATTTGGAGTCTGCTGACACATTTGTAAATGCTTGTAAAGAAGTGATGATGTTTTTTAATCTGGAAACTGACTACTTAAGCTTTCTCTTTTAGAGATATAGTCTTTCTCACAGTTAATCTTAACATAATTAAAAAGAGAATGTCTTAGCTAAAGAGTGTTAGCTCTCCTGCTTTCCCCTTATTATGGCATTCTGACATTAAATTCTCTCTATTGCACTCAGTAAAGGCATTCTACCTACTGAATTAATACAAGCATTTTAGTATGTGCTTGAATATCTGAACATTATTCCTAACTGAAAGATGATGAATTCTAAGGGAGATTAAAAGGGCACAGGAAATAGTATCAGTGGCTATTGAAAGGCCTAGTCACTCTTCCTGAATCCCATCCATCCATCCATCCAATATGGAGCATCAACTGAGATACTCAGCACTGTTACATATCCAGGGATACTGAGATGAATCCCGGTTTTTCAGAACATAAACTCTGGCCCAGGACTAGGCCAGATTCTTATTTCTACATGTTCATCTGGCCACCCTTCCTGCTTCTATGTGGAATTTGCATTGGATGGACCATGCTTCCTATTCTTGTGACCTACTTGCTCATTTGTGACTTATTAACCTCTGTCTTGATTCCTACATACTCTCCGACACATATTTTAGTGCAGGATATTAGGGTAAGGGAAGTACATAGAACAAACCTGATTAACAGGTGGTACAATTTGAGAAGGATAGACAAATTCATGTGATACTACCACAGTGCCTGAAGTCCCACAATTAAAAATGAACTTTTTTCCACCTTGTAGGTTTTGGTTTTTAAGAGTTTTCTATTAAGATGTAAAAACCACAGAAAAAGCTTTCATCTTTTACCTGTTTATAGAAAACTTTATTATGAATGATGCTATAGCTAAGAAAGGAGGAGGTTAAAAAGAATGGCTGTTGAATGCCAAAGGCCCATTTTTGCCTTAAATTTACAGTGTTCTCTAAGGTTGGTTGCAGATGTAAGGAGAGATTGGAGGCCTGCCAGAAAGCCTAGGACATGGGCAGAAATTGGTGGCTCACTGTCACATCATCTCAAGTAGAAAATTATCAGATACATGGTAGAAACTGTTATTTGAGAATACGGAAATCTTTGCAATGTAGGATTTTTATAGGTGAGAAGAGGTGGTTAACGATTTGGCTAAAGTCAGTGGTGAATGTGGGAGCTGGCCGCCCCTCCTCATAATCTAATGCTGCACATCACTCCAGGTCAATGCCTCTGCAGGATGTAAAGCACCTGCAGTAGAAGTCTTCAGGCTGGGATTCCTTTAACTTGTGGTACATGATTCCTTTTCAAGGAGTACAAGGTGGTATGGGAAGGACAGCTTTAAAGGAATACATTCCCAGATCTTGAATTTCCATATCTATTATTCTGATTAGTCTTTTTCATTTTTGGCAATCATTTACCAAAACAGACGTTTCTGTTACTCATGTTGATATGTTGAACTGTACACTAGGAATAATTGTGATGGTCACAGTATAAAAGAAATTTTGAACACCTTAGAGTCTTATGGCCACAGAAAAAAATTAAGTTCTAATTTAAAAACATGTTCTGTTGGAGAGAAATATGAGTAAAATGAATTGTAAGTATGAAATATATTATAGTAGGATAAAATTCCATGGAGAAAGTAGAATGGAAATATAAGTTCAAGGAGAAAAGAAAGTGATGTCAAATTTCCAATTATTAAAAAAAGCCTGTTCATATATTTAAAGAATGAATAACTGGATATTACATTGCTAAGGTAGTTAGCAAAGAGCCTTTGGGTTAGTTTAAAAAAATGTAAAATTTTTATTTTCAAACACCAAAATGTATGATACAGTGGAAATTACATTATTTGATACTATTTAAACTGATTGTGAAAAACTTTTTAAACATATGCAAAAGGCTCCATAGCTTTGACAAGTTGTTTAGGGGTTCAAATGAAAGAGACATGGAAGACCCACTGTTTCAGTACTTGACTTGGAGTGGGCCATAGTGAAGGTGGACCTGAGAGAGATCAAGGTTTGCAAACTCAAATGTCCTAGCGGCCAAGGAGGTTTTCATAAACCAGTGACATGGGCCCAGTAGGCACTAGAAAATGGAAGAGCTCATGTCCAAAGGGGCTGCTACTACTCAGTTCCAAGCAAGCAGTGCTGTGCTGGACTTCAAAGACTCTTGCTAGATTTTTCTAGAAATTCTACATTTTTAGAAAATAGCTCTAAATTTTTAATATTGGCTTAAAAAATGTTAAGATGTTATATGGATCAAGCAAAGCACTTTGTTGGGCTGAATCTGGCCTTATGAGTCAATTATAACTGCTGTAGACGGAATGGCATGTAGACTGATCCTTTATTTGACCATATTCTAGAAGGGAAAGTGTCCAGTGGCTGATACTTGATTACTACAGTACTTTTTCTAAAAATATAGGGAACCAAGTGTTAGAGATTTTTATTTTGGTCTTTTAAAGTATTTATTTCCTAGTGAGTTCAGGGAACTCTAAAGGAATGCTGAACCAAATCTATAAGTAAGCAAGACATTCCTTACATTCTAGAACCGAATGCACTTCATAGTTGTTATATAAATATAAGATGTAATGTAATATAGATCTAATTTAATTATGTTCCAAGAATTCACTTTATGTTTCCGGTGTCATAACTTCAACAACTGATGACACTGTAGCAGTGAGGACATAATCTGCCCTGAGAACAACTTGTAGTCTGAAAGTCCCTTTTCAGCCCTGACTTTAAGGAAACGTTTTATCCAGCCAATCATTTCTTACTTCCTGAAACTCCTTCCTCTTTGGTTTTCTTTCTGAACTTGCTACAGTTTCTTTGTGAGACTGTCTTCTAATTCACTCTTTAAATGTTGGTATTATCTACAATATTCTTGTTTCCCTTCCTTCTTCTCCCCTGACTTCCTCATCTCTTTTCCTTTCTTCTCTTCTCTCTCCTTCCATTCTCCCAGATCAACCTTTTTTCATCTCCATAGCTTCAAATATAGTCTCTCTGCTGATGCATTTCAAATCATTCCCTTTTACCCTGGTCCCTCACTTAAGATCCAAACCTGAACATTTAGGAGCCACCAGGCCTGATGTCGACAACTAAACTTATCAGTTTTCTCCTGCATGTTGGCTGAACCAAATCTATTTGTTTATTAGCATAAACAAACAAATGCTCTATATACTTTTCCTTCAGTCAGCCATCATGGTGAGAAGCATGAGCTTTGGAAGATTGTCCCTCAGTTTTTCCTCAGCATTCCTCTTGTTGGGAAGCTCGTCTTCTCATTTTTATTTCCACTCTCCAGATTTGAGGCCTTAACCTCATTCTTTTGGAACACTGTAATAACCTCCCAGCCTTTGTGATGTTGCTTCTAAATTTATTTCTTCATACTTTCATAAGAGTTATTTTGCCTCAAAACCAATAGGAACATGCCATTCCTTTTCTCCAAAGCCTACATGGCTCACTATGCTCTATAAAACTCTCACTCCTTCCCATGGCATCCGAATAGCATTTTAATATTACGCAAAGTTATCAGTGAGTGTTCTGCTCCCCCAAAATGAATGTATTGCTAGTGTTCTAGAAAGACCAGGTTAAATTAAGCAAAATGGGTTTCCTTTGTCTGGAACATTTCAGAGCTGCTAAAATGCTAATGTGAATTGTGAATCTCTGCAATTTCTCAAATATACTGGGTCAGGGATCCTCCCACTGAGGAATGACTATGAATAGCTAAGGGCGGGTATTTGCTGAAACCCAGCTGGGGAACTCTAGTAGACAATCGATGGTGCCGGCAAGCTACCTGTCAGGCCTGCCTTCTGCTGCCTGGCTTCTCTCACTCTCTGCCCCTGCCACAGCAGCACTGGTTCTAAAAGAGGCCACATGCCGTTAAGCCTCTGGGCTCCTGCTAATTCTATTCTCTCAGTTCCTAATGCCCTTTCCTCCATTCTTTACTTGTTTAAAACCTGTACATCCTTCAAGAATTCATAGAGAATTTTCTGTTACCTCTTCATCTCCTCTGTCATTTATAACTCTCTCCATTACTTTATTCTTTCTTATGTCATGTTTGTGTGAATGCCTATTTTTCCTAGCAAACTCTAAGCTTCATTGTTCAAATTCATCCACTCACTCAGCATTCAACAATATCTAGCAAAGGTTATTCTAAGCACTAATCTGAGTATAGGGTTGAGTTCTTATTCCTTTCTATAGTGATATGATTTGGCTGTGTCCCCACCCAAAATCTCATCTTGAACTGTAAGATTCAATTGTAATTGTACAATTCAATTATAATTGTAATTCTAGCCCTATATTCTCCACGTGTGGATGGCAGGACCAGGTGGAGGCAATTGGATCATGGGGGCGGTTTACCCTATGCTATTCTTGTGATAGTGAGTGAGTCTCACAAGATCTGATGGTTTTACAAGTGTCTGGCATTTCCCCTGCTTGCACTCACTCTGTCCTGCCACCCTGTGAAGAAGGTGCCTGCTTCTCCTTTGCCTTCCGCCATGATTGTACGTTTCCTGAAGCCTCCCCAGCCATGTGAGTCAATTAAACCCCTTTCCTTTATAAATTGCCCAGTCTCTGGTATTTCTTCATAACAGTGTGAGAATGGACTAATACAGATCGGATTTGCCATTCTTAACAAAGCACTTGCGAGGCGGTTGTGGCACAGTGACTGAGAGCATGGTCTCAGGGTCAGGTGGCCTGCCTCTGCTGCTTTGCTCCACCGCCATTTCTTAACTATGTAACCTTGGGAAGGTTGTAAAATATGATACGTGAAAATATGCTGTTATTCTTAGGCATTTTGGAGTGTTTTCAAGATACAATGTAAACTTTTAACTTCAAAATAATGAAGAAAAATGTTTTAGCAAAGCAATATACTTTAGAGCCAAACAATAAAACTATAAGATAGTAAAATGCACTTCCAAATAAATATTTTAATAACTTCAACTGGGCATGGACATATCTTCTTGCTCATGTGGATATCTAGAAATTAAAATGCACTGTGATTTTTATAGGTGTCAGTTCAAAATTTTTCTGAGGAGAAGCAATTTTTAAACTGCATATTTGATTTGAAAACAACTCCAATTAGTTTATGGTTTTCTTTTAATGTTCAAAATAGAATTTCCCCAATAAAATATCCACTATGTTTCTATTATGAATGCAGCTATCATTTAGACACGCAGGAAAGAATGATATCCACTAACTGTTTCACCCAGGAGCGTGTGACCTTTAATCAGGCGGTTTCATGGTCTTTTATTGCCTTAGCCTGTTTCCAGCATCATATGCTGATGAGTTGGGACCTTTAGGACTGTTTTCCTCTCATTCTGTAAGAACTATTCACTGGGGTCTCAAAGTTGAGTGGGACTGAATATATAGGAGAGTCAAAGAATTATTGTATGTGATAGCCCTTGGAAATTATACCATGCTCATTATGTTGCCTTTGAAAGTTTCTGCTTCAAAGGAACTCCATAAGAAGGTCTCTTTGGCAGGCCAGAGCCAAAACTCCCTCAGTGAGATCCCTATCAACTGTCTATAGCAAACTTAATAGTATCTTGGTGTTCTAGCAAGATTCCAGGACAAGGATATTTACATTTAGTTAGAGTATGCCTTTTTTGAAAGCAAGTTGTAAATTATTTTTAGGTTGTCTTATATTTTGTGCCAAGAACAAAATATCCTAGAGTTTTCCCGGGATTAGGAATGGGTCATGAGAATCAGGATGTGCTAAGGGTGACTGATAGTACTTTGCAACTTCATGGGAAGAAAATATGAATTCTAACATAGCAAGAGTGCCTCCTTGTAATGTGGTTCATACATACCAGTTTTCAATGCAAATATCAAATCATCAAACTCCTGGGACTCCTCATCAGCTATCAGCGACCCCTGGCCATATCCTCCAGAGGATGGGAATGTGGCTCCATTTTGTGGACTTGGCTTTAAATCAGGGCTGGCCTGACTGGCCTGTTGGAAGGATGCTCTCTCCCAGTCAGGTGGCACCTTTTTGGATTGGGATGGGGGAAAAAGAAATCATAATATGAATGCATACACATTCACTATGAAACCCATATGAACAATTGATCTCTGCCTTTCCTTACAAAGACCTTGTTAAAGGGTGGTGGCACTATTTTGAAACTAGACCTTTACTTATTTATAATTTTTTTTTGGTAGAGATGGGAGTCTCACTACATTGCTCAGGCTGGTCTCAAACTCCTGGGCTCAAGAGATCCTGCCTCAACTTCTCAAAGTGCTATGATTACAGGTGTGAACCACCATACCTGGCCTTAAATTTTGGTGGGAGGATTGCTTGATCCCAGGAGTTAGAGACCCGCCTGGACAAGATGGTGAGACCTCCATATCTACAAAAAATTTTAAAATGTAAAAAATTAGTTGGGTGTGGTGGTGTGCACCTGTATTCCCAGCTACTCAGGAGGCTGAGGTGGGAGACTCACTTGAGTTCAGAAGTTCGAGGCTGCAGTGGGCTATGATCATGCCACTATGCTCCAGCCTGGGTGACAGAGAGACACCCTATCTCTACTAAAAAAACAAAAACAAAAACAAAACAACTTTAATTTTACTTTATTCTTTAGAAAATTATGTCTCTCACTGAGACAATTTAATCTGTGATTCTAAACAATGTCTCTATTTGAATTACTTGTAGATTTCTATGTTGTCATGTGTGGGGAATGAAAACTAATTTTTAACCCAATAAATACATTTTTTGGGAAGATGTGTACAAAGAAAACTCGGTTAAAAAATATGAGAAATGGAGACGAATCCTCCTAATCCTTTATCTAAAATGCCACACAGGATTTTAAATATAGTAGGTATCTGTAAGGACATACTAAATTGAGAAAAATACTTTCATAGCATTCCTCCTTGTTTTGGATTGAATGATTAAAAAGATAGCTCTATCCTGGAATGATTAAATGTATTTACATCCCTCTAGGTTACTGATAAACAACCTCTTAATCCTTCTTTCCTATACTTTCCCTTCTCTGCATGGCTTTTTAGAATGTCTCTGACAGCACCTCACTGACAGCTGAATCAAGGCCAATTCTAAGCCTCTGAGGAATGCAGAGCACACTTCAGGCTCTGCTGTTGCACAACAGCCAAATGAGCACCCAAGTGGTGGCTCTGGCCCAAGAATTGGACTGTTAACAGCTACTGCCTACCAACATAGGGTGTTCTGAGAGACAGAAAAGACACTTCATTTCTGAGAACAGCGATCTGAGAACTTTAGAAATGAACTTGAGAGGAAAAGATGAACCTTAAAAAATTTCACTAGGAAGTTGAACATCTAGACCAGCAGTGTCCAATAAAACCTTCTGCAGTGATACAAATGTGTTATATCTGTGTTCTCCAATATGGCAGCTACCAAACACATGTGGCTGTTGAGCACTTAAAATGTGGTGAGGGTGAATGATAAACTGACTCTTTAATGTTGCCTAATTTTAGTTTAAATTTAAATAGCCACATGCAGCTAATGGTTATTGTATTGGACAGTTCAGATCTAAACAAATGCTAGACTGAGCAACCATTCAAAAACATTTTAAGATTCATTTCTGAATTCTTGATCCTAAAAAATCCCTGTTTCCATTGGACCTGCTGTGATGAAATAAGTCTATTTTAAGAACTTTGGGGATAGAGAAGTCACACTAGATTTCCAAAAATTTAAGGATACTAAAGATATAGCTTGATTTTTAAAAACTGTACTTGAACTAATTCATTTTATAACTGAAATTTTGATCAAAATCCTTGGATCAAAATCCTTCATTTCTTTCACCCCCAGCACTTGACAACCAACCATCTTTCTACTCTGTTTCTGTTACTAGTTAATAATTCTGTATATTAAAATTTCTCATTAAAACTAAAAATACATATAGTACTTGAATTGTGAATATTTACCTTAACTTTAACCTAACATAAGTAAAATTACTTTCCATATTGCTACAAAGGACAAAAGTTATCTCTGGGCAGGTAAGTTATCAGTCTATTGATCTATCTATCTACCTATCTCTCCATCCATCTATCTATTAATATAAACTGTTACCTTTTCAGACAGGTGTACCTTCATTTCCTGCCATTTTTCAAGAAGTAAACACAAATACTGTTTTCCTTGGCTCCTTAATATAAAGAGGGCAATACGAGCTCATAAAAAAATGGTAACCAAGCACATCTCGGACACTGCAGAAATTTTTAGAGGCCTTTGTTACTATCTCCTCCTGGCCAGAGGAATTCAGGGATGTTTTAAAATGTGAGCAGTGCCCCAGTGCTAGGGGCAGCATTACTGACAAGCTGGTGGCAATGGGATTCATGCACAGGAAATAAAAATGATGAGGACAGAATGCAGAGAGCAGTGGGAGGTAGATTTGTACAGAGGAAATCCTGGCTAGATTTTCCAATAGTGCTGCAGAAGCACTCTTCTGAGCTTTTTTTCTGAAATATTTTCTAGTATGTAAATTGAAAAGAAGTTTGGCTTAATTTCTTTTCTCTGTTTTTTGGGATTGAGGTAGTGAGTTGGAATGGGTGGAGGAAGAGAGCTATGAAAGTATTTTTAGGAAAAATAACATCTTAAGAACCATTTCCTTGGCAGACCCAGTCACTGGCATGTCAAATTAGAAATATTTTGAAGAAAGAAATGTCAAATTATACTCTATCTGATTTCCCAACACAAACTGCTGGTCAGTCTAGCTCACAGGGTGAGGAAGAGAAAGAATTAGATAATGGGTGTGACGCTGCAGTAAGGAAATCAAGTACCATAGGTCAGAAGATGTCAGTATGTAAGATTTAAAAATCACCTAGTGTCATTCATCTTGTACTCTTTACGAGGTAGAGAGCCTGTCAATGAGACACAGAGAGAGACAGAGAGAGAGAGAGACAGACAGACAGACAGACAGACAGACACAGAGAGAGAGAGACAGACAGACAGAGACAGAGAGAGAATGAAAGGGCAAGGGCAGACACCTCCTCCATAGCACTGATGAGATTCTGAGTGGACTTGCTGATTTCCCCTCCAGCAGGAGGCATTCCACTCCCGGGCGTGAAAAAGGCTGTGCTGGGTCCAGGATGCCCATTCATTTCCACAGTGTAACTGGCCTTCATAGGGCAACACGTTTGGTTGTGTAAAATGAAATAAACCACGAAAACATAAAGTCCCTGAAAAAAAAAAAAAAGAACATCAGTATGTCAAACGTAGTCCTGCTACTGTAGCTGAAGAATAAGCATGGTTGTATTGGTCCATTCTCATGCTGCTATGAAGAAATACCCAAGACCAGGTAATTTGTTTTTCTTTCTTTTCTTTTCTTTTTTTTTTTTTTTGAGATGGAGTTTCATTCTGTCACCCAGGTTGGAGTGCAGTGGCACAATCTTGGCTCACTGCACCTCTGCCTCCTGGGTTCAAGTGATTCTCCTGCCTCAGTCTCCCGAGTAGCTGGGACCTCTGATGTGTGCCACCACACCTGGCTAATTTTTATATTTTTAGTAAAGACAGAGTTTCATTATGTTGGCCAGGCTGGTCTTGAACTCCTGACCTCATGTGATCCACTCACCTTGGCCTCACAAAGTGCTGGGATTACAGGCGTGAGCCACCGTGCCCAGCCAAGACTGGATAATTTATAAAGAAAGAGGTTTAATTGACTCACAGTTTCACATGACTGGGAAGGCCTCAAGAAACTTGTAATCATGGTGGAAGGCACCTCTTCATAGGGTGGCAGGAGAAACAATGAGTGCAAGGAGGTGGGAATGCCAGACGCTTATAAAACCAAGAGATCTCATGAGACTCACTAATTATCATGAGAACAGCATGGAGGAAACTGCCTCCATGATCCAATAATTTCCACCTGGTCCTGCCCTTGACACGTGGGGATTATTACAATTGAAGGTGAGATGTGGAGAACACAGAGCCAAATCATATCATTCCGCCCCTGGACACTCCCAAATCTCATGTCCTCACATTTCAAAACACAATCATGTCCTTCCAACAGTCCCCCAAAGTCTTAACTCATTCCAGCATTAACCCAAAAGTCCAACTCCAAAGTCTCATCTGAGACAAGGCAAGTCCCTTCCGCCTCTGAGCCTGTAAAATCAAAAAGCAAGTTAGTTGCTTCCTAGATACAATGGGGATACAGACATTGCATAAATACACCCATTCCAAACGTGAGTAATTGGTCAAAACAAAGGGGCTACAGACTCCATGCAAGTCCAAAATCCAATAGGGCAGTCATTAATCCTTAAAGTTGCAAAATTATCTTTGACTCTATGTCATACATCCAGGTTCATGCTGATGCAAGAGGTGGGTTCCCACGGCCTTGGACAGCTCCACCTCTGTGGCTTTGCACATTACAGACCCCCTCCCAGCTGCTTTCACAGGCTGGCTTTGCGTGTCTGTGGCTTTTCCAGGTGCATGGTGCATACTGTTTGTGGATAAACCATTCTGGGATCTAGAAGATGGTGGGCCTTTTCTCACTGAGGCAGTGCCCCAGTGGGGACTCTGTGTGGGGGCTCCAACCCCAATTTCCCTTCTGCACTGCCCTACCAGAGGTTCTTTATGAGGGCTCCACCCCTGCAGCAAACTTCTGCCTGGGTGTCCAGGCATTTCCATATACCCTCTGAAATCTAGGCAGAGGTTCCCAAACTCAATTCTTGCCTTCTGCACACCCACAGGACCAGCAACATGTGGAAGCTGCCAAGGCTGGGGGCTTGCACCCTCTGATGCAATAGCCTGAGATGTACCTTGGCCCCTTTTAGTCATGACTGGAGCAGCTAGGACACATGGCACACAGCAGGGAGGCCCTGGACCAGGTCCAGGATACCATTTTTCTCTCACAGGCCTCTGGGCCTGTGATGGGGGGGGCTGCGGTGCACGCCCTGGAGATATTTTCCCCATTGTCTTGGCAATTAACATTTGGCTTCTCATTACTTATGCAAATTTCTGCAGGTGGCTCGAATTTCCCCCCAGAAAATGGGTTTTTCTTTTCTACTGCATCGTCAGGCTGCAAATTTTCCAAACTTTTATGCTTTGTCACGTCTTGAATGCTCTGCTGCTTAGCAATTTCTTCCACCAGATAATCTAAATTAACTCTCTCAAGTTCAAAAGTTCCACAGATTTCTAGGGAGGGGGTAAAATGATACCAGTCTTTTTGTTAAAGCATAGCAAGGGTCACCTGTACTCCAGTTCCCAACAAGTTCCTTGTCTCTATCTGAGACCACCTCTGCCTGGATTTCATCGTCCTCATCACTATCAGCATTTTGGTCAAAGCTATTCAACAAATCTCTAGGAAGTTCCACACTTTTCCACATTTTCCTGTCTTCTTCTGAGCCCTCCAAACTGTTCCAACCTCTGCCTATTACCCAGTTCCAAGGGCGCTTCCACATTTTTGGATAGCTTTATAGCAGCACCCCACTCTCTGAGGTACCAATTTACTGTATTAGTCTGTTCTCACACTGCTATAAAGAAATACCTGAGACTGGGTAATTTATAAAGAAAAGAGGTTTAATTGACTCAGTTCCACGTAGCTGGGGAGGCCTCAGAAAACTTACAATTATGGCAGAAGACACCTCTTCACAGAGAGGCAGGAAAGAGAATGAGTGCAAGCAGGAGAAATGCTAGATGCATATGAAACCATCAGATCTAATGAGACACACTCACTATCATGAGAACAGCATGGTAAACTGCCCCCATGATCCAACTACTTCCATCTTGTCCTGCCCTTGACACATGGGGATTATTACAATCCAAGGTGAGATTTGGGTGGGAACACAGAACCAAACCATACCAATGGTTGAAAGCATCACTGATTTTCCACAAGCATTCTTCAAATTCTACTAAAAGCTGAGAATTTACAGAACATGTTAGGAGTCTAGCAAGCGACCATGGCAAATTCTGAATGTCACAAAAAATTTAGTCAATGTAATTTAGGAAAACTGACCTCTCACTAACAAATCTTTGTTTTTTTTTTTTTTTTTTTTTTGAGACAAGGTCTTGCTCTGTCACCCAGACTGGAGTTCAGTTAGAGTGCAGTGGTGTAATCTCAGCAGTGGTGCTACCTGCCTCCTGGGCTCAAGCGATACTCCTACCTTAGCCTCCCCTGTAGCTGGTACCACGGGCATGTTTCACCATGCTCGGCTAGTTTTCTATTTTTATTTTTTGTACAGATGTTGTTTTGCCATGTTGCCCAGGCTGGTCTTGAATTTATGAGCTCATGAGATATGCCCACCTTGGCCTCCCATAGGGCTGGGATTACAGGTGCAAGACACCATGCCCTCAAATTCTTCTCTTGGTAAAAACTTAAGCGAAGCTGAAATCTAGCTCTATTAATACATGAAAACAGAATTGCAGAAGTATATCTGATTAGCCATGTACATTTTGTTTTAGAACGGAAACTTCTTTCCTTCCAAAAAAGTACCATATTTTCCCATCTATTTCACTTATTTCCATTTTTTTCTTAGCAAAATGCATAAACTGGGGTACAAATAGTGATCCATTCACATTGTAGATTTCTGGAAGGGCAGCATTAATCAAGCCTCCTGATTTCATTTGTATATCTCACCTACCTATCTCATTTGAAAATAGAATCACTGGGTAGGGACTCAGAGGAATTCAGTAGATTGCTTAATATTTGGCATGCCTTGCCTCACAGTAAATGTTACGTAAGGATAAAGCTAATGCTAATGCGTGCATTCTTAAAGAGCTGCTGGCCCTTTAAATTCTTTTGCGACCCAGTCAAATTCTTGACAATTGCTCTGCTTTTGTCACAGACAGCAACTCAAAATTTGTATTGCTGTTCCTGACATCGCCTACACTAGCTCTCCTTCATGGTCTCTACAAAGGATCTATTGTATACTTCTAATGGTGTGTCTATAAAGCTTGGTAATTGTGACCTTTATGCTCAGCCAATAAAATATGTTAAATTGTGACTCTTGTATCTATTCATCCTGGTGCTTATGTTTCGGAAGCAAGTAAGAATCTCAATTAAATAGTTACTAAAATTATTCAATTAATACATAAAAATAAAAGCAAGGCATTCAGCTTATTAAAGAAGAAAATGAGTTAATATCAAGATTTTTCAGAAAACATGAATAAGTATCTTCATTTTGTGAAAAATGGCATTCTCCCATGGTTCCTAACATTTCTGGGAGTGTAGAAGCAATAATTTTCATGTGGGCCTGAAACTTACATCTGTTGATATAATCATAAAAAGTCTGTTAGAAAATACCCAGGACCTAAGAATTACAAACAACTTTTATAAAAGTGAAATTAGAGGGCAATGCTCAAGGTATGTAGGCTAGCGTTTGATTTCTGCTGCCATTTCTGGAATACTATTATAATTTAGTCCTTTCTCCCCTTTCTACTCGAATGATCCCTGCTTGGGTTGGCATCTAATCTGTATTGTTAAAAAATATGTTTTAAAATCAGTGGTTTATCTGCTAAAAATACTTTTAAGTGTAACTGCTCTAACCATGATAGAAAAGCAAACAAACATGTGTTTCCCTTTGAATTAGAGTTGTTTGTTTTTTTGGAAACAATAATAATATTCTAAATTGTGTACGATAATAAGTGAATTAGTTTCATGTGCAAAGGACATCATGAACATTAGCAGAAATAAATCTTCCTGAAAATACTCACACACATCCAAAATTTTTCTTGTACAATAAACTTTTCACATGGGTATGACCTAATTACATTGGCTACAGCAATAGACAAAACAGGAAAAAAATAAAACTGTCAGCCTTACAAATTGTGCAAATGTTACTGATTTATTTCAGGATTTCTCTCAGTGTTGTGAAGTGATAGGGTAAAATCTAGATCGGGAAACAAAATCCATGCTTTAAAATCCATCTCTAAGGACCCCTTTGTTAAAACAGTGTATTCTCCCTCTTGTTTGTTTTTATATCTAGCCTTTTTTGCTTCAGGAAAGGACCTGCCTGCTGAAATTAACTTGCATGTGAAAGCTGCATTTTTTTTCTTAAAAGCATAGAAATATACAGTAAATATTGTGAATCTTTGAGATGTGCTGCAGTAAACACAAATGCTTAAAATGGAAAGAAAAGAATGTTTAAATGTGTATCGTATGACATTTGCCTGTGTCCAGCCCAAGCTGGGCAAATATAGAAAATGAACTTTCATTATCCAAAGTACTCAGCTGTGGAGGTTTCTGACCTCAGGATAAAAACAAGTCCCCATTCCAAACACTGCACGTTAAATCTCAGGCTCCCTTTTGTATGCCAGTCTGTGAAAGAATTATAAGAGAGAATATGGATTCTCAATTATTTAATCCAAGATTGCTGATCACCCACTATGTGCATTGCCAAGCACTGAGATGTAAATATAAAACATTTGGCTCCTAATCTCAAGTTACTCACAAATACAACAATAGCTTAACTGTTTACAATATAACAGCTTAACTGTTTTAGAAGCAGGACCTATATAATCCATCTGTTCTTCCTATTCTTTACCTAGTGAAAGCTGACAGGGAAGGGAATTCTTTCTATGCATTATGATTTTGATTATTTTGTTGGTTCTCCTACTGCAATCATAAAAAATGCTTTCAAAAGTCTTTAGTTAGATTGGGCGTAGTGGCTCATGCCTGTAATCCCAATGGCTTGGGAGACCAAGATGGGAAGGTCACTTGAGACCAGGAGTTTGAGACTAGCCTGGGCAACCTAGAGACCCCATCTCTACAAAAAATAAAAAGAAATTATCCAGGCATGTAGCACACACCTGCTATCCCAGCTACTTAGGATGCTAAGCAGGAGGATTGCCTGAGCCGAAGAGGCTGAGGCTGCAGTGAGCCATGTTTGCATCACTGCATTGCAGCCTGGGTAACAGAGCCAGAACCTGCCTCTAAAAACAAACAAGAAAATATCTTCAGTAATATCTGGATTGACCATACACACTACTGATGGTAGCAATGGCCCATCTGGAGTGGCTGCTGTGGAGAAGCTGGCTGCAAAAGGGGAGGTATGGCTGGGCTTTGAACTCCATAGAGCTGGTGGGGGCTGGCAGAAGACAGGAGCCCTGACCTTTTGGGTACCACTGCAGCCACCCAAGCTGCAGCTGCAGACCTGGGCATATCTGCACTCTCAAGGGCCCAGGAAGCCCCCTGCTGCCCCTGCAGGCTCAGAAGTGCCTGCTCCCACTGCCTGGCCTCTCCACACTCCCAGTGCCTGCTCCAATCTCAGAGCAAAGTTGAGGCCAAGCCCAGGCACAGTTGCAACCCAGCCAGGTATACACACACTCAGGGCAGCACTGACATACTATCCCCCTGCTGCCTTGACCCCTTCCAGACTTAGAATGCCAATGAACATGGGAAGGAGGCTAAGTGGGGCTGAGGGCAGCTTAGCACTGGCCTGCAGGCTCCCCTCTGTACAAACGGCCTGGGCATCATGAACAGTAGCAGCAGGCAGACAGGCTCTGGAGTACAGGGGGAAGGTCCCTGTTGAGGCCCCAACTTTAAGTTGGGGAAGGCCTGAAGCCTGGGGACCAGGCTGTCAGTCCTGCAAACTGGAGTGAGAACTTATGGTGCTTTTTCTCGGCCTGCCCATGGCCACCCATGAACCAATCAGCATGCACTTCCTCCCTCTGAAGCCCATAAAAACTCCAGACTCAGCCAGACTTAACACTTGATGGGATGACCTGCCTGCGGAAATAAGCTACCTACTTTGTTGTCTCCTCTCTGCTGAGAGCTGAGCAGACATAGGGACGACCAGCTGCGGAGAGGAGCACTGTGAGTCTCCTCTGAGCTCTACCACTCAATAAAGCTCCTCTTCACCTTTCTCACCTTCCACTTGTCTGCATACCTCCTTCTACCTGGGCATGGGACGAGAACTTGGAACGTGCCGAATGGCAGGGCTGAAAGAGCTGTAACACACACAGGGCTGAAACACACCACTTCCTTGCCATATTGCAGGCAACAAGGAGAGAAGAGCTGTGGCTCCTTGGGGATCCTAGACCTAGGAGTGCCCCAAGCCAGGGCAGTGACACCCTCTTTGGGGCTCTGCAGTTCCTGGCATTTCCAAGCTTCTGGGCATGACCATGTTCCCTGGTGCCAGCCATGGAATCTACTTGTGGGATGCCTAGTCCAGCCACAGCCTCACAGAGAGCCAGTGCCTGTGGCGGTGTCTGGAGCTGCCAGTTCCACCACTGTGTGCAGTGGCCAGACCCCATACTTGCTCATTCACACACCCCTCGCCACTCCACTCGCCCTCGGCAGGCATGGGATCCAGGCCAGTAGCATGAGCCAAGCGCAGTCTGCCAGGCTGAGCAGGCCCAGTGGGCCTGAGCAAAACTCACACAAAGGCATCACTGGCCACAGAGGTTTCCAGTTGGCAAAGTGAAACCCCAAGGATCCTGTAACACTATGACCAATTCTGTATTTCTTTGATTCAAGAATTTAAACTTATTAGCAAACATTCAGTGAGACACAAATGAAATCATAATAGTCTAAAGGAGTTAATAAATGTTCTTGACATCATCAAGGAGTAAAATAAGTACAGGAGATTCTGGACGATTATCTCAAAAATTTTTATCAGTTCCATATGAGATAGGAAAGAATCAGTATTACCATTGTACAAATTTAACCAGGAAGTGGGGTGGGAAGAAGTGGTTAAAACAGCAAAGAGATTAAGCTGGGCTTTACAGTCTTTTGAGACCTTTTTACAAGTTCTCTAAGGTTCAACAACTCCTAGTTGAGAGACATCTTCAGATTTCAGATGAGTTCTCCAAATCAGTGTGGATCCCTGAGACAATGTGGAATAAGGGACTCAGAGGAATGAAACCTCCATTCAAATTATGCTCTCTTCATCTCAAAAATTACAAATTTGGGATTAAAAAAGGAAGACCTTCCTTTAAGCTGTAACCTCCTAGAAAGTAAGAGGCCATGTCCAGTTTACTGTTTTATTTATTTATTTTTGTTTATAGTACGGTCCCTGACATGCACGAGTTTAGGAAATACTTGTTAAATAAGGTATTATGGCTTTTAATTTCATTAGAGGGACAGAGTAGGAAGGGGTAGGGACAAGTCATGGGTCTCAGGGATGTGTTGGTTTTAGTCCTCTAATTCCATCACCACTATAGCCAGGTATTTCTCTAGTTGTTCAATACAACTTTTGTTTCGGCTTAGTCTTTCTGTTGCAACATGTAACATGTGTCATGGCTTCATGGGAGAATGAAGCATCCCTTCCTGAACAGGTCAATGCTCTTCTGGGTTGGTGTCTCCCTGGAAGTATGGTCACTTTGTGCTGAGCCCTCAGGTGACATCCTGGCTATCTGGCTTTTCTGCTGAAACTGAGTTTGCATACTGCCATGCTCTTTCCCATGGCTACATCTCCTTAGAGGGCCTGTTGCTTTTGCTGTCTCCTTGGCAGACACCCCTGGGAAGTCTTTGTGATCTCTTATTTCTGGATTCAAACAGCTCTTGGGCTGCTGACCTACAGCTGTTTTGCATCACCAATGACTTAGCAGCAAAGATAACAGATATTGTGCCAGTGACAGAATTGAAAAAACAAATATGTACAGTATTTCTGCATTTGTATATTTTTCAGGTGTGTGAAGAGTAGGCATTTAATCTCTAATTGCTTCATCTTTAAAAACTACTCTTAGTTTTTTTTTGAGATGGAGTCTCGCTCTGTCACCCAGGCTGGAGTGCAGTGGTCGGATCTCAGCTCACTGCAAGCTCCGCCTCCCGGGTTCACGCCATTCTCCTGCCTCAGCCTCCCAAGTAGCTGGGACTACAGGCGCCCACCACATCGCTCAGCTAGTTTTTTGTATTTTTTGGTAGAGACGGGGTTTCACTGTGTTAGCCAGGATGGTCTCGATCTCCTGACCTCGTGATCCATCCGTCTCAGCCTCCCAAAGTGCTGGGATTACAGGCTTGAGCCACTGTGCCCAGCCTACTCTTAGTTTTTACATTTAAAATTGCTTTTGTTGATGGTCTTATTTATAATACTGCTTTTGGTGATGGTCTTATTTATAGTAAGAATCCACAATCTAACTGTGTATTACATATATGGAAAAAGGAAACAAGTGAGTTCATCTTGATAGCTATAGGTTAGTACAACTGAAATATTTGGAAATCTATGTAAGCAATTTTGCTCAAATGCTTTTTAAAATATTTGCATGGTTTAAGTAACTAGTATTCACCATGGGTTTGTCAAATTCTTCTATAATTCCTTAATAACTTAGGGGACACTATCTATTCAAAACTAGTAGAGAGAATAAAAGAAGTCTGCTGGATTCAGACATGTCTATCATTAAATACCTAGGCAGCAGACCTTCACTTTTAAGGTTTGGACAGATGTCTATTCTAAATTTTGCAATTCCTAGGAACAACAATTTTGCAGTTTTTGAATTATAAATATCCAGTATATGGACAAGGTATTCTTCTTTTTATATGCCAAGGTTTCTATCTGCAATTTAAGAATATATTTCTCTGTGTGCCACTTATGGACATAAGAAACATTAGGTTAGAGTCTCTTAGTGGTAAATACCCATAAGTCAAAAGGTAAGTATTAGGACATGCTTCAGTAATCTCATCTCCAGATAATATGATCCCTGTTCTTCAACCTTTCCTTTTGAGCCTATTTTACAGTGCTTTGTCTCCGACACTCTCAATATTCTTCATGTTTCTGTTAAGTTTCAAAGCATGGAATGCTAATCAGTCATGATAGGACTGATCAGGAGCCAGACTATTTCTGACAAGATAGAAGGAACTGAAAAGTGAGTTTTTAACAGATTACAAGAATCCAAACTCCCTTACCCCACTAACCCTGCTTGGACAGTTCCTAGATTTAAAAATTTTCCAAAGTACAAATCTGGGTAGTTGGATTGCGGGGTAGAGAAGATTGGAGGTGGTCAAACGGTATTGAGGTGGGACTTAATAACATAGAAAAGGTTTGGCATCCAAGGATAATTTTTTAAAAAGTTTTAATAAAAAGTGGAGGAAAGAATTGAGTTGGTATTGTCTTTCAATAGGAATTTTTTAAAAAATTATAAAAATACCACATTGTGCTGTAATAAATAAGATTATTTCTTTAAATCTTGTTATAAGTAATCTTAAATATAGTTTTGGTCAGTGTCCTTTAAATTACCTTTTTGAAAACAGGCCTTAAGAGTTTAGCCTTCAGATATCCTTCTCATTGTAGAGATCAGCGTAATTGTTTGGCCAGTGATAGGTGACCAAAGAACAGTGTTGATGATGATGAAAGGGGAAAATTGGATGACCCAGTTCCAACAAAAATAAGGGAGGAGAAGGGATCACTTTGCTGTAGAAGCTAAATTAAATTTCATACATGTTTGAGGTGAAAACATGTGAGATATTTTAAGTACCCCACTGAAGATGAAGAGAGAAGGCCATGTTAGAATGCGAGTGTAGAAAATAGCTGTGTAGTGGTGAAAAGCTGAAGCCACATGGGTGTATGACTTTTTAAGGGAAGACACTTTATAGAGAAAGAAAGCTGAGTGCTCAGGATTAAACACAGCTGGAGGACATGAACAGGAAGAAGAACCAGTGAAGTAAACAAGGAACAACTGACTGGTCAGGCAAGTCAGATTAAGGACAGCCACAACTATATCAGGGAAGCCAAGGGACAATTTTGTTCCTGGAGAATGAGGTGTTCCACATTGTCAAAACAGACATCAGGGAGAAAGAGAAACAGGCATTTGTTCATTTCAGAAGTAACTGATGTCTCTGGGAAAAAACCACAATTACAATAGAGAGAGTGGTGAGAATAGGCGGAACTATGTAATATGTACTAGTGTCAAAAAAAGGTGTCAGGTTACGGGAATAATCCGACTTGGTCCATTAAATCAGCCAGTTTGATAACTACATGTTAACACTTGACGGGATTATTTTACTCCTTCTAACCCATCCATTTCAATCATTATTTTCCTTATTCAGAGCAAAAGACTATATAGCACAGAATTAAATGCCTTTAAAATACAAACTGAATTCAGGTGTTCCATTTGAAGAGCAATACTGAATGCACACTGCAAACTTCACGTTCTCTGCAATGCAAGACTAATGCGGTGTGCTTTCCTGCAAATGAAACGCCTTATCTCACACCAACATCCCTTCTAGAGATGCCCAATTTTTGTACTCCTGACTTATTCTTGTCCCACAAGCTGCTGAAGGGAGTCAGTCTGCCAAGATACATATATACCGGGCTTCTAAAGCTTTTATATTGCTTTTAACAGGAAAAAAAAAAATCTCAAAAACTTTAAATAAATTATTGACTTCATTATAATGTAACTAAATATCAAAGATGACCTAAATGGCCTTGTTTTAGAAACATTCTCATGTGCATACATTCCAAGACAATGATAGAGTCCATGCAGACTCTTATAGAAATGTGCAACTTCACATGCTATGCTCCGTGGTACTGAAAGACACAGGTGTAAATTATGCCCCAAAGAGATAAGAGGTTTGTCAATAAAGCGGGCGTGGTGGCTCATGCCTGTAATCCCAGCACTTTGGGAGGCTGAGGGGGGCAGATCACTTGAGGTCAGGAGTTCGTGACCAGCTTGGCCAACATGGTGAAACCCTGTCTCTACTAAAAATAAAAAATTAGCTGGGTGTGGTGGTGCACACCTGTAATCTCAGTTACTTGGGAGGCTGAGGCACAAGAATTGCTTGAACCCAGGAGGCAGAGGTTGCAGTGAGCCGAGATGGTGCCACTGCACTCCAGGCTGGGCAACAGAGCGAGTCTCCATTAAATAAATTTAAAAAAAGTTTACCAATACAATTGGCAAAATGACAAATTCTGGTTAGTCTCACTAGTGGATAAATATTCATTGAGATATCATACTTCTTGGAATTTTTGCATTTATGGATTTGAGATAATACAGCATCCAAACAGAAATAAATATTGTAATAATTCCAGCATATATAGTGTCAAAAGATTATGTTATTATTTTCGAATACTCTTTTCTGATGACGGTTTAGTAGAAACAAATCATTATGTATTTTTGTTGCTATTTTCTTATCAGTGAAACAAGGGCCCTAGCAGTTCTCTAAGGATGTTCTATAGAATCACTGATTTATTAGTAAAATGCTAAGACTCAATGGATGTTTTAATTTTAAAAAATAAAAATTTAAAAGCAAACCAAGTTCAAATTTATTGCAGAAGGAGAAACAAGAAAGAAAGAAAATACAGAGAAGCCCCCCAAAAATTGATATCAAATTTTAGCATTCAGAAATAACCACTCCAGCTTGGATATAAACTTTTGTAAAATTACAATTTCTACAGAAGGTTTTTTTTTTTTTCCCTCCAACCCGTTAATTATGTAATGAGATGCTTTCATATGTAAGCACTTTTTTGGAATAAGAGCTGAAGGTTGGATTTATGGTTGGGCAATCACTAGGGTAACCTCAGATATTGGTTTGCTTGTGACAGTCCTGGTTTGCCTGGGATTCTTGGGTTAGCCTGTTGTCTCAGCATTTTTATTAACATCACCCCATTTCATTCAACCGGCAATGACAGTGAGTTATAAGGCAAACTAGTAATTGCTTGCTAAGGGACCAGTATCGTAGAAGCCATCCTATTTGATACAGCAGGACTAGCAACTTTATCCTTATATAAATCCAGATTCTAACCAGCTCTTTTAAATGAGGATGGTCTGCAATTTAAGTTCTCTTAACCATCTTTGGTTCATTCACTGAGTAAATACTAATAGCTAAGGGTCCACCTGGTAATGCACTGTAAGCTCCTTGCAGACAGTGAACAGAACAGACTTGGTCTTACCTTCAAAGTATTTCATGGCCACTCATGTAGTCTAATGATTGAAATTCTACCAGGAGTTCCTCTGATCCCTGAATCTCAGACCACTGCTTGAATAGGAAAACAGTAAAGTGGAAGATGGGTCCAAGTGAAGGCTTTGCCTACATTTAGGGAAGTTCTTCTAAATTTTTTAATCTTTCCTCAACAAAATAATGTTGTATACCATTCTTTAAAAGTTTTTGAGTGTCTACTATATTGGAAACTCTGTGAATGCATAAAAGGATGTAAAATATACGGTACCTGCCTCAAAGAGCTACACTCAGTTAAAATATGAAGCATATGAAGCCTAACTCAGTTAAAATATGAGGCAGTTAAAAATATGAGGCATATGAATACAGTTAAGTCCTGTGGCCTAGAATGCCTGCCATGATGTGGGTCCACACTCCTGAATTACTTTCCCAACAGAAAATTTTCATCTTTATCAAGAGCAAGTAAGTTTTAGATGAGGTCCTGTATCACCCCATCTTGTGATGAAAGTCAAATGGAAAACAAAGGGCTGGGTACAGTGGCTCAAGCCTGTATTCTCATTACTTTGGGAGGCTGAGGCAGGAGGATTGCTTGAGCCCAGGAGTTCAAGGTCACAGTGAAAAGAAAAGAAGAAAGGATAATAGAAAAGGGATAACAAGAATTTCATACATGTATTTATTCTATAGCCAATTTTTCATAACTCAGTTTCTGGTAGTGCCACTTTTAACTGCCATGACCTCAAATCAATCTTTTTTTAAAAAGTACATTTTTTAAACAGAGCATTTCTTTTTCTTAGACCATAACAAAGAAAATCGGCAAAATGACTATTATTTCTACTTCTAAAGGAAATGGAGTGATCAATTCTTGTAATCGGTAACTTGACCAAAAAAATCCAAATAAGGATTTTAGTCCAGCCCCAAACTTAATTTTCTTCATTGAAAATAGCCAGTCTCTTGTAAAGAACAGGATAGTTTAAAGTCTGATATCTTGGAATGAATCTCAGCTCTGCTGCTTGCTAATTATTATTATGTGTACCTATATTTTATTTATATGAACCTCAGTTTTTTAAATCTGGGAAATGGGAATTTCAGTACCAATTACTTCCATGGATTTTTATGAGTCTCAAATAAAATGTACCATATATATTTGTAAGCTGTAGATCAAATTTATAAAGAAAGGTGATATTGTTATTTTTACTACAAAAAGAATTTGCACAAAGTCGATCTCATTCTTAACCTGGTTGATTGATTTCTTTGTACAGCACATTCCTACCAGTTGAGGTGGCCTGCCACAAGGCTGTCTTCCGAGAAATAACGTAACATTACAAGGCCAAGCAGGATCTTTGTGGTTGAATATTTTACACGGCTAAGAATCACTTCTTTCCCAGAACTGGTAGAGAACGCAAACCAAGGTGCTGTTCTGCCTTAAGTGTAGGTCTAAATACAAGTATTGACCACCTTCCTTAAGGCATTTGCAGCTCTTTTGATTCACCAATAAGGTTTATTCTTTATTGAGTCATTTCAGAAAATGGTAGGGGGTAATGGGGGAGGTGTTAATGTTTCAGTGGTTCCCTAATACCTTCGGAATAGAGAACATAATTTTGTAATTTGGCTAATAAAGCTTCTGTGGTTTGGTCTTCATCTGCCACCACTCCCTGCCTCAGAATCTCCACTGCAGGTGTACTGAACAAGGCCACCCACTGCCTCAGATTCCCCACTCCAAGCATACTGAAACAGCCATACTTTCAATTCATCAAGATGTGCTATGCTTCTCCTTAGGTTTGCCCCATGGACTTGTGGTTCCCTCTGCTGCTCCTCCCTAACTACCTGCTAATCCTACTTATCAGTTAAGTATCAACTTCCTCCAGGGTGTGGAGATGCTTCTCTGGCCACCCCACCACCCCATACTGCGTTAGGTAACCTAATACTATACTCTGCCCACGCCCTGTTGACAGCCCTTATTATGCTGTACCCTAATGTCACATCATTGCCCATCAACTTCTTCAAGCAAGAAAGCTGGATTTCTGCAATGTCATAGGCCAGCACGGTGCCCTGCAAATAGCAAGTTTTTCATAAATAGTTGTTGGGTAGATGAGCGAATATATGAACTCTAGAAAAGCCTGTATTGCCTGGGGCCTAGAAAAACAAGGGCAGGAAGAACCAGATTCCCTATAGGAACAGCTTCTATGAATTAAAAGCCCACTCTTAACTAAGAAATGGGTCGAATTATATCATCTATGCCATAATACATCTTTCCAGAAATTCTGAAATACTTAAATTGGGATGCTTTATTTGCAAGCTGCTCCTATGACTCAGATCCCTAGTAAATAAGGGTATGAAGGTATGTAACCACAGATTTTATAGGCTGGGACTAAAAACACCTATAGTTGGAAGGGATGAAAGGCATATTATAGGAAAGGCAACAAAAGCTGAACTCTGTGTGTATGTATGCATGTGCATGTTTAAAACCCCTGGGAATATATGTAAAAGCATGTCAAATTTTACTATTTTATAACATTAAAATAATTTTAATTTTAGTACACAACGCAGTGTCTATGTAGAAAAACAAAATTTTCCTTTTTTCTTTTTCTTTTTCTTTTTTAGAGATGGAGTCTAACACTATCTCCCAGGCTGAAGTGCAGTGGCACGATCTTGGCTCACTGCAACCTCTCCCTCCAGTTCAAGTGATTCTCCTGCCTCAGCCTCCCAAGTAGCTGGAATTACAGACCTGTGCCACCACACCCAGCTAATTTTTGTATTTCTAGTAGAGATGGGGTTTCACCATGTTGGCCAGGCTAGTCTCAAACTCCTGACCTCAAGTGATCCGCCCACCTCGGCCTCCCAAGAAAAAGAAAATTTTCTAAAATTAAAAAATTAAATCCCAAATTTCCAATTTTGGTTTTCTTTAGGTAGTTTTGCAAGTCTTTCATTCAGAGAGTTATTTGTACCTTGATTTTAAATTTTACCACTCTTAGAACATACATTTTATAAAATTAGTCTAATATAGGTTGTAATTTTTAGAACAAATAAAACTTTGGGATTTATAAGACAAAGAAATAAAATCTTCATATTCTCTGAAAAAATAATCTTAACATAAGGAAACATTCTAGGTCTGTATGAGGAAATGATTGTACAATTAATAAAAATAATTCATTAATATTTATTTACACATCATTAGTGAAAATAGTGAATCTATATGTTCCTCCCCATGGCAAAAGGATGATTGTGATCCTTTATATGATTTGTCAATCATAGCAAAGTCTGGGCACAAAGAAGCAGTACAGGCAGTTGGGCACAGTGGCTCACGCCTATAATCTGAGCACTCTGGGAGACCCAGGCCGGCAGGGTGGGGATCACTTGAGCCTTGTAGTTTGAGGCCAGCCTGGGCAACATGGTGAAACCCTGTCTTTACAAAAAATACAAAAAATTAGCCAGGTGTGGTGGTGCACACCTATAATACCAGCTACCTGGGAGGCTGAGAAAGGGTGATTGCTTGAGCCTGGGGGGTTGAGGCTGCAGTGAGCCATGATCAGGCCACTGCACTCCAGCCGAGGTGACAGAATGTGTCTTTAAAAAAACAAAAAAACAAAAAAAAAAAAAAAAAGAGAAAGAAACAGCAGGCCATTCCTTTAAAATATATGACCCAGAAAAAACAGAGTTCTCTGTGCTTGCCTACTTTTCTTCTCCTGAAGAATCAAGACACTTATCTTCCCAGTTTACATGCTATTTCCTCTTCCTTACAGATTTTACACATGTGTGAAATTAATAGGCTTGATATAGTAGCAGTTAGGTAATTTTCATTTTATTAAATTATTAGTTTATGGAACTGAAGTCAGTGGCATACTGAGGATTTCCTTTTTTTTTTTTTTTTTTTAGAGCATAGCTACACTTTTGGAAAAGGGCACCCTCTTGGTACTAAAAGCACAGTTATTGCCTAATTAATGATAGGTATATTTCTTTAATACACTGTGTGATGGGGTAACTTCTGTATAAAATCCTGACAAATTAAGTGCTGAATTAAAAACATACTTATGGCAGTAGCAAATCAAAGTTACTCGGACTCACAAAAGTTTAAGATATAAGAACCAGCACACAAAAGAGGAAAGGATTTCTATCTCATTGCATTTCTATATGTGCCACACACTATATCAGGGTCTTTGTAACATTGTTGTCCATATCTTCCAACAGTCCAGTGAAGTAGGCATTACCATCCTTCATCCTAGGAGCCTTCAGAGAGGGTCAGTAACTTCTTCAAGTACATTGTTCTCCTTAGCAAGCTCAGAAACCTGGATGTGAGGTGGCTGGAAGCACAAGGATATTTGTAGTTCCCTTCTATTTCAGCAGTGGAGTAGCTTAGGATAGTGGCAAAGTCCAGGGTGGGACCAGAGGTGTGGGTAGTAGAGGTGGCATTCAGTAATGCAGTAATGAGCAGGAGAGTGCCAGATGAATCATCTATAGATGTTGAGTCACCAGGATGGTCCAGGACACCTAGTGTGACCCCTTCTCTCTCCTCCCTCAGCCCCAAATCCAATCTATCACCAAGTCTAGTCAATATCACCTCAGAATTAACTCTTGAACCTCCAACTTCTCTTCAAGTACATTGCTAATATGCTAGTTGAAAACACAATAATCATTTAAGTCTTTACTACCTACATAACGAACCTGCACATGTACCCCTAAACCTAAAAGTTAAGAAAAAGAAAACACCATGATATCACACCTTCACTCAGACAAAAATCTCCCTATCAGCTCACTCCCTAGTCTCTTCCCTTCCTCTCCTACAATAATTCTCCGTAATAGAAGATGCAACGTCACCACCTATAACACTTTTATGATTACCACTACTTTCAAGATGAAAACCTAAATCTTTGCTTGTCTTATAGGCCTCTGCATGACCTACATTCTGCCCACTTTTTCAAGGTCATCATTACACCTCCTTCACTGTCCACGTCTAGCTCCACTCATCTGATTTCAAGTCTCCACCTCAGTGCCTTTGCATGTTCATTAACTCAGTCATTCCATGAATATTTATCATGCAGGTGCTGCCCTCTCCCCCTCACATGCTGCTCCCTTTGGCTGGAATACTATTCTTGAATGGATAGTCCCTCCTGGGCCTGGTGCCACCTCGTCAGCCATCTGATTTCACTTCCTCAGGAATTCCCCCAATTAGATGGCATTCTTCTGTTTATGTATTCACAACACCCCATACTGTTCTCTTGTAGAACTTGTCACAGTTTATAACAATATTTCTGTGATTATTTTATTCAAATCTTCCTCCCACAGTAGAATGCAACCTCTGTGATTTTATGCATTCTGTTTGGGACCATTCCGGTTTGGTTCTCCATTGTAGCCTCAGAACCTAATGTGGTCATGTACATAATGAATACCTTTGAATGAATAAATGATGAGAGAAGATACTTGTTGAAATCTTTTCAGAAATACTTACAATGTGATTTGTAAATGTATTAGTGATGAAGATAACAATAAAACTCAAATTTATAAAAAATTCCAAAGAACCTTCTAATTAAAGCCACATTGATTTTTGATTTTTAATATAAATAGTTAAATTAAATTCAACAAATTGTTCTATAAGGAAAAAAATCCAGTAAACCAATGAGAAATGATCATTTAGGTAGCCAGTGAGAGTCAAGAATCTGTCATGCCAATGGACCAGAACAGAGATTCCCGAAATAAAGTTGCACACCTACAGTCAACTGACCTTTGACAAAGTTGACAAAAATAAACAACAGGGAAACATACCTATTCAATAAATGGTGCTAGGAAAATTGGATAGGCATATCCAGGAGAATGAAACTCCTAACTCTCACCATATACAAAAGTTAACTCAAAGTGGATTAAAGACTTACATGTAAGACTCCCAAACTACAAAAATCCTAGAAGAAAACTTAGGAAATACCCTTCTTTGACGTTGTCCTCCTCAAGGAATTTATGACTAAGTCCTCAAAAGCAAATGTAACAAAAACAAAAATTGACAAGTGGGACATAATTAAACTAAAGGGCTTTTATATAGCAAAAGAATCTATCAACAGAGGAAACAGACAACCTACAGAATGAGGGAAAACATTTGCAAACTATCCATCTGACAAAGGACTAATATCCAGAATCTATAAGGAACTTAAACAAATCAACAAGAAAAACAAACAACCAACCTCATTAAAAATTGGACAAAGGGTCAATTACTGAAGCTTGTGCATTTGTCACGTAGTTCTCGTGTTACGGTTTTCATCTCTATCAGTTCTTTTAAGGACTTCTCTACATTGGTTATTCTAGTTAGCCATTCGTCAAATCTTTTTTCAAGGTTTTTAGTTTCTTTGTGCTGGTTACATAGTTCCTCCTTTAGCTCTGAGAAGTTTGATCGACTGAAGCCTTCTTCTCTCAACTCGGACCAGAGGGATTCACAGTGGAATTCTACCAGAGGTACAAGGACGAGTTGGTACCATTCCTTCTGAAACTATTCCAATCAACAGAAAAAGAGGAAATCCTCCCTAACTCATTTCATGAGGCCAACATCATCCTGATACCAAAGCCTGACAGAGATACAACAAAAATAGAGAATTTTAGACCAATATCCCTGATGAATATCGATGCAAAAATCATCAATAAAATACTGGCAAATCAAATCCAGCAGCACATCAAAAAGCTTATCCACCATGATCAAGTGGGCTTCATCCCTGGGATGCAAGGCTGATTCAACATACGCAAATCAATAAACGTAATCCAGCATAGAAACAGAACCAAAGACAAAAACCACATGGTTATCTCAATAGATGCAGAAAAGGCCTTTGACAAAATTCAACAGCCCTTCATGATAAAAACTCTCAATAAATTCGGTATTGATGGAATGTATCTCAAAATAATAAGAGCTATTTATGACAAACCCACAGCCAATATCATACTGAATGGGCAAAAACTGGAAGCATTCCCTTTGAAAACTGGCACAAGACAGGGATGCCCTCTCTCACCACTCCTATTCAACATAGTGTTGGAAGCTCTGGCTAGGGCAATCAGGCAAGAGAAAGAAATCAAGGGTATTCAGCTAGGAAAAGAAGAAGTCAAATTGTCCCTGTTTGCAGATGACATGATTGTATATTTAGAAAACCCCATTGTCTCAGCCCAAAATCTCCTTAAGCTGATAAGCAACTTCAGCAAAGTCTCAGGATACAAAATCAATGTGCAAAAATCATAAGCATTCTTAGACACCAGTAACAGACAAACAGAGAGACAAATCATGAATGAACTCCCATTCACAATAGCTTCAAAGAGAATAAAATACCTAGGAATCCAACTGACAAGGGATGTAAAGGACCTCTTCAAGGAGAACTACAAACCACTGCTCAGTGAAATAAAAGAGGACACAAACAAATGGAAGAACATACCATGCTCAAGGATAGGAAGAATCAATATTGTGAAAATGGCCATACTGCCCAAGGTAATTTATAGATTCAATGTCATCCCCATTAAGCTACCAATGACTTTCTTCACAGAATTGGAAAAAACTGCTTTAAAGTTCATATGGAACCAAAAAAGACCACGCATTGCCAAGACAATCCTAAGCTAAAAGAACAAAGCTGGAGGCATCACACTACCTGACTTCAAACTATACTGCAAGGCTACAGTAACCAAAACAGCATGGTACTGGTACCAAAACAGAGATATAGACCAATGGAACAGAACAGAGCCCTCAGAAATAATACCACACATCTACAGCCATCTGATCTTTGACAAACCTGAGAGAAACAAGAAATGGGGAAAGGATTCCCTATTTAATAAATGGTGCTGGGAAAATTGGCTAGCCATAAGTAGAAAGCTGAAACTGGATCCTTTCCTTACTCCTTATACAAAAATTAATTCAAGACGGATTAGAGACTTAAATATTAGACCTAAAACCATAAAAACCCTAGAAGAAAACCTAGGGAATACCATTCAGGACATAGGCATGGGCAAGGACTTCATGTGTAAAACACCAAAAGCAATGGCAACAAAAGCCAAAATTGACAAATGGGATCTAACTAAACTAAAGAGCTTCTGCACAGCAAAATAAACTACCATCAGAGTGAACAACCTACAGAATGGGAGAAAATTTTTGCAATCTACTCATCTGACAAAGGGCTAATATCCAGAACCTATAAAGAACTCAATCAAATTTACAAGAAAAAAACAAACAACCCCATCAAAAAGTGGGCAAGGATATGAACAGACACTTCTCAAAACAAGACATTTATGCAACCAACAGACACATGAAAAAATGCTCATCATCACTGGCCATCAGAGAAATGCAAATCAAAACCACAATGAGATACCATCTCACACCAGTTAGCATGGCAATCACTAAAAAATCAGGAAACAACAGGTGTGGAGAGGATGTGGTGAAATAGGAACACTTTTACACTGTTGGTGGGACTGTAAACTAGTTCAACCATTGTGGAAAACAGTGTGGCTGTTTTGTGGAGATTCCTCAAAGATCTAGAACTAGAAATACCATTTGACCCAGCCATCCCACTACTGGGGATATACCCAAAGGATTATAAGTCATGCTGCTATAAAGACACATGCACATGTATGTTTACTGCAGCACTATTCACAACAGCAAAGACTTGGAATCAACCCAAATGTCCATCAGTGATAGACTGGATTAAGAAAATGTGACACATATACACCATGGAATAATATGCAGCCATAAAAAAGGATGAGTTCATGTCCTTTGCTGGGACATGGATGCAGCTGGAAACCATCATTCTCAGCAAACTATTGCAAGAACAGAAAACCAAATACTGCATGTTCTCACTCATAGGTGGGAATTAAACAATGAGATCACCTGGACATAGGAAGGGGAACATCACACACCGGGTCCTATTGTGGGGAGGGGGTAAGGGGGAGAGATAGCATTAGGAGATAGACTTAATGTAAATTACGAGTTGATGGGTACAGCACACCAACATGGCACATGTATACATATGTAACAAACCTGCACGTTGTCCACATGTACCCTAGAACTTAAAGTATAAAAAAAAATAAAAAATAAAAAAATAAATAAATGTAAGGAAGAAAATAAAAAAAAAATTGGACAAAGGCTGGGCATGGCGACTCATGCCTGTAATCTCAGCTACTGGCAAGGCCGTGGAGGGAGAATCCCTTGAACCCAGGAGGCAGAGGTTACAGTGAGCTGAGATCATGCCACTGCACTCCAGCCTGGGCAACAGAGTGAGACTCCATCTCAAAACAACAACAACAAAAAACAAACAAACAAACAAAAAACCCAAAAGTGGGCAAAGGACATGAACAGACACTTCAAAAGAAGACATACAAGCAGTCAACAAACATGAAACAATGCTCAACATCACAACTCATCTGAGACACAAATAAAAACCATAATGAGATATCATCTCATACCAATCTGAATGGCTATTATTAAAATGTCAGAAAATAACAGTTGTTGGTAAGGTTGTGGAGAAAAGGCAATTTTTATACACTGTTGGTGAGAATGCAAATTAGTTCAGTCCCTGTGGAAAGCAGTTTGGAGATTTCTCAAATAACTAAAAATAGAATTACTATTCTATCCAGCAATCCCATTACTGGGTAATAAGCCCAAAGGAAAATAAATTTTTCTACCAAAAAGACATCTGCATTCATATGATTATTGCAGCACTATTCACAATGGCAAAGACATGGAATCAACACAGGTTCCCATCAATGGTGGGTTGGATAAGAAAAATGTGGTACATATATACCACGGAATACTATACAGCCATAAAAAATGGAAATCACATCCTTTGTGGCAACACAGGTATAGCTGGAGGCCACTATCTTAACCAAATTAATAGAGAAATAGAATCAAATACTGCATGTCCTCGCTTATAAGCGGAACTAACTTTGAGTACACATAGACACAAAGATGAGGATAAACACTGATGATCCCCAAAGAGGGAAGGATGAAGGGGTAACAACTGAAAAACTACTTATAGGGCACTATGTTCACTACTTGAGGGACAGGATAATAGAAGCCCAAACCCCAGCATCATGTAATAAATCCATGTAACAAACCTGCACATGTACCCACTGAATCTAAAATTTAAAAAATAAAGAGTCTGTCATTCATAGATTCCTTTTCAGTAACCAGTAACCCAGATACTTTATGTCTTGATGTCTCCTATTCAAGACATCATTGAGATGGAGTTTTGCTCTTGTCACCCAGGCTGGAGTGTAATGGCACAATCTTGGCTCACTGCAACCTCTGCCTCCCGGGCTCAAGCAATTATCCTGCCTCAGCCTCCCAAGTAGCTGGGTTTACAGGTGCCCACCACCGCGCCCGGCTAATTTTTGTATTTTTAGTAGAGACAGGGCTTCACCATGTTGGCCAGGCTAGTCTCAAACTCCTGATCTCAGGTGATCCACCCACCTCAGCTTCCCAAAGTGCTGGGATTACAGGCATGAGCCACCATGCCCGGCTTCATTTTTTGTTTTTTTAATTTAGAAATAAATCAGTTTATCTCCCAAAGTGGAGAGAAAGGGGTGTTATCAGATGACTTTAGCTTCATGAAAATATCCCTTTTTTCCTACTCAATTTTTTTCTAATTTTACAGAGCATTTTCTTTCATATTTTGTTCTATAGTCACTAAAAAATTTGGATTATCTGTAGTTCCAACTTCTGACCATCAATCCCACCGAAAAATCAGGGAGGCAGCAAGGGTTATGAGAAGTACACAGATCTCTTGAATAGGCCAATGTCTAAGAAGAGTATTTCTGAACATTTTTTT
This sequence comes from Theropithecus gelada, assembly GCF_003255815.1. Lineage (NCBI taxonomy): Eukaryota > Metazoa > Chordata > Mammalia > Primates > Cercopithecidae > Theropithecus > Theropithecus gelada. Next base: position 86,595,787 of record NC_037673.1, on the reverse strand, counting down.
TCTTTTTCTTATTACAATTATGACTACATAAGAAGCGTATTTTGAATAGAGATCTGTGTCCTCTCGGACTCTAGTCTCAGCTGAACTCCAGTCTCAGCTCTGACACTAAGTAGTGCTAAAAACTCAGGGTTCCAATTTCCTCATCTGCAGAATCAAGGTCTCCTCTTGGAGCATACCACAAAGAAGCTTAAACTTTTGAATTTTACTTTCTATAGACAACTAATCCATTTCTTTAGCCAAGCATAAGTCCCATTGTAAATTAATACATACTGAATACTGGAATTGTGCTCAGCTTTCTGCAGTATTGTTGAAATGAAATTGTTTTTGAGCCTGTAAAACTAAGGATCAAACTTTGATCTATGATGTCACCCAAAATAAAGGCAGACTTTAAAATATACTTGAGAGAAAACCAACAAACAATACCACACCCTACGCATCATTAAACTAGTGGTGAATACAATAAGGGCAAGTAATTATAGAACTCATAGGCAGGGGAGAACTCTACCTTTTCCAAAATGCTTTCTAATTTAGCCTGCTCATGGCCTACATGACAGATAATCATAGTGGGGAGAAAATGTAAAAGTAGATGTTCAATAATGATTTTTGCTGTTCTTACAATATACATGAAAATCATATGTGTTAGAGAAGAATGAACACCTCTAGTAAATGTTAACCATATTTGTTCACAAAGAAAGGAAATGAATTTCAGAGATAGCTCTAATTCTGTTCTAACTCATAAATGTCACAGGAAAACATTCTAAATCATTTTGATCTTAAAACACCCACAAGTATGCATTGATTTCTTGGTACAGAGAAAATTAAGTATTTTGAACCGAGGTTTTTCCTAGCTTAGGCTGATTACCATTTGTCCTCATTTATACTACAGCTTTTGGCTTTAATTACAGAGGTATTGTTCCATTTTTCCAACATTAAATAATCTTTGCCTCACTGTGTTCTATAATAATCCTCCAGGAACTTAAAAAGAGCATTTATTTCCCAGTGAATCCTGTCCTGCTTGATTTGCCTGAGAGTGAACAATGATGACGATTCAAGTACTAAGTATTGGGAACACAGGATAGACCATTCTGAAATTAGTGTGGCCATTATTAGCTTGCCGCAAGGACAGTAGAATTACCCTCCCCCCACCCATGCTATTACTACTTTTTCCAGGGTGTGTATGTGGATGGTGGTGGTGGAGAAGTTGTTTGAATTTAGGATGTGCCAACATAAGTCAACATGTTGGAAAGGTACAATAAGCCTTTCATTCTTCTTAGCATTAATCCAAGTATTTATTCATCCAGGGATCCATTCAATCATTAAACATTTACTGAGAACAAGTATTGTTAGGGTTGGAACACAGAGATTAAATACATAGCACCTGTCTTCAAGTGGCTAGTTCAGTGAGGGAAAGACAAAAATAATTACGTTACAGATGCTTCTGGACTTACAATGGGGCTACATCTCAATAAACCCATTTTTAGTTGAAAATATTGTAAATCCAAATGCATTTGCCACTCTGATAAACCCATCATAAAGTTGAAAAATCTTAAGTCACTCTAAGTCAGGGACTGTCTATACATAAATGCTGTGATAAGGGGGAAATATTATATTGCAGGAGTTCAGAGACAAAAAATCTAGGGGTAGTTGGGGCCCAACAGAGAAGCTGCCTTGAAAGATTTGACGTTGGAGAGTTTAAAAAGACAAGCAGAAAGCTAGGCAGGAGGCAGAGAGAGGGAGGGGAGGGCACTGGGAGAAAGACTGCAAGCAGATCAGACAATATATCCAAAGGCTTGCTTTCTTTTGTTTTGTTTTTGAGGACAAGGCTGTTGATTGTTTAAAATTAAAATACTAACCAGAGTGATTAGATTTAACACAAAGTGAAAGAGACACACTTCCAGGAAACATAATAAACTCTGAAGACTTGTAAAACTAGCATACTTCCAGTGAGTTCAAGAAGCAGAGTGACTCTATTTTGGAAAGGGTTAACAAGCTTGTTTAGGTTGTGAATCAAAAGCACTGTTGGTCTGTCGAATTTGAAAGCATCTTAAATTTGTATTATGAAAACACAGGAGAATTAAAATGGTTCGGGGCAAGTACTGGTGTCTCTATAAAGCCAGCTTCCTAATTTCTTATCCCGGATTTAAGCTGTCACTAAGATCTTCCTTTTGCTTTGTCTACTGTGTGACTATATGAACTGTTTATCTAGCAGAAGAAATATTTCTCTAAGACATAAAGTCTTCAAGGGATCCCTTTTGTAATAACCCAAATCTCTAGTAAGATTTTTTCTTTCTTTCTTTTTTTTTTGTGTGTGCGAGACAGGGATAGCTCCTTTACCAAGACAGGAGTGCAGTGGCAGGATCAGAGCTCACTGTAGCCTTGAGTTCCTGGGCTCAAGTGATCTTCCTGCCTCAGCGTCTGGAGTAGCTGGGACTATAGGCACACCACCATGCCTGGTTAATTTTTATTTTTTTTGTCACTATGTTGTCCAGGCTGGTCTCGAACTCCTGGCCTCAAGTGATCTGCCCACTTCAGCCTCCCAAAATGTTAGGATTACAGCATGAGCCACTAGGTCAGCCAGATTTCTATTATTTAACAAATATGAAGTCTCGAATGTCTTGTAGGATGCCTGCAGAGTATGCAAGGGATAATAGCAACTAGCCCTGACTGGGGATGGACTCCCATACTAGTAATGGCTTGCTCTTCTCTGACCTGAGGCAGTTTACAAAGAGTCTAGTACGGCACCTACCAGCAAGCGCAAAGGTGCCGTTAGTTCAGGTTGTTGGGAAGTGCAATCAGGTGACCTTATGTATTATTTGGTTACCGTAATTCTGGAAACAAGGAATTATATTCTATAGAACAGACACCTGGCTGTTCTGCAAGGCTGGATGCCTGTCTTCAGATGTTAGAAAATCAAAAACTTTATAATATGGGTACGCTGCTTGCTGCCTCCGAGAAAGGCACATCCATTCAAACACCAGGCACTTCTGCTGTTGCTTCCGCCCTTCCTAAACCCACAGTTTCCCTACAAAAGTGGTCCACAAATGACAGAGCCATTTCACAGACGAATCCTGTTTCCAGTGCAATGCTGCAAACATAGATTAAGTCATAACTTGGAACTCTTCCACTGAGAAAACTTACAAGAAGCAAAGCAACTTTTCAAAGCATAGCAAAATAAACATTTGCTCCATGACTTACTGAATTTGGCACATGAAAAATATGCACTTCCAGTAAACTTGGTGACTTAACTGAGGTACCGGCTTTACCTTCCTGGTTGCTCAAGGCCACCAGACTGCTCTGGGGGCTGACCTCATTTCTACTACTACCCCCTTCGCTAAGCCTATTATTTGAGGCAAAGCATGTAACCTTCAGCTATTTGAGCTCTTCTAAGTGGGACAATGCTGCTGGCTTTTACCATGGTCTTAGGAAAAATGTTGGATAATTATGTTCTTTTCATGTAAACATCGTTTTGGTAGAACACACTGGAAAATTATGAAGCATCATAATTTGAAAATGTCAGTTTGGGTTGAGGTGTTAACACTGGTTAGTCATCTAAAGAGATTTCCCTACATTGAGAGGATTTATGGAAGGGGAGTGGAGGCATTGGAAATTTCAAATAAGAGATTTAATTCGACAAGAATTTACTGGGAACCCTGTGCCAGCTCTGTAATTAAGCTTTACAGGCAGTACAAAAGAACCAAGAGAGTGGGTCTTCAGGGAACTGGTTAGGGAACTGCCCCAGGCAATGTAGGATGAAGTGCCAAATGAGTGAAGATATGGAATGCAATGTGGGGGTTGCATCAGAAGATGTTACTATAAACTAGAGCAGGCACGGAAAGCTTCAAGGAAGTAGTCCATTTAAAGCTGGATTTAAAGAAAGGTAAAGTTTGAAAACATTTTAAAAAGGAAAACAGAATTACCGATGGACATAGCATGGTAGAAGGAATATGACAATGAAATAAAATCCCTCTGTATCAAATATGAACATAATCACTGCATGTGTTCATTTCATCTGATATACCTCAAAATAGTGCTTTCTAAGCTCTGTTGATCCAGTTAGCAATGAAAAGCTCTAGCACAAAATGCATTCGCTCAAAATAAATTTGGAGAATTATTTAAGGCCATGCAATTCTTCTCTTCTTTATTCTTTTGAAAAAAATAATAAAGTTTCCCTTTACTGAGTGTTTACTACGTGGCAAGCACTGGGCTAAGCACATTATGTGTTATTTCATTTACTGGGATTTAGGGATGGCACTCTACCTGGAATTCAAACTTAGGCCTGTCTGATTCCAAGTCTGACTCGATGCTGTGATTTGCCCAAGAATAGTGTTGCCTGGATTCTCTGTGGACCTTAGCGATTGTCAATGCATTTTCAGGGATCAGGCAACAGCTCTGTGCTGTGATGCTCCAGACTGTAGCTCTCACCGTATCTTCCAAGCATATTCCTGGCCCTTTCAGGAAGTAATAGTAATGGCTACTTTTGGGGCAAAGGATATTATAATGCATGACCTACCCAAAGTGAATGATATGCACTTTTAAAGACCACTGTTTGTACATCATATCAGCAGCAGAGTTTAAAAGACTCTCGTACAAGTTTCGGGGATGTCAACCTCTGTGCTTCTCTACTCTCACCCATTCAGAGAAGGCAAGTCCTGAGTGTTGAGAATACACGCAATAGGAAGGAGAAATAAAAGCAGTGTGTGACTTCCCCTCTGTCCACTCTGCTGGCTTTATTCCAGATAGTCTTGAAGATCCTGGACTGAAAACCTGGTCACTCGGAGGTCTGCACTGCCCCATGGCACAGCTGCTGAAACCCCAAGTCTCCAAGGGACTGTCTTTGGCTGTCTCTCTTATCCCTTCTCCTCTGTCTCATAAATACAAACAGCATAGTTCTAGAGAGTCTTAAACCTCACTTTTGAAGTGATAATTCATTTTAGTATTAAATAGTTAAAATGTCTTTAGAAATTAATTAGAAAAAATATAGGCTCAAATAAAAGAGAGCATTATAGAAAATTTTACAGTTTTATATTTTCACGTAATTTATCTGAACTAAATAAATCAATCTAAAATTTTTCTTCCTGACCCTGTAACTAAAATACCCACGTTTATTATGAACAGCCTTTTTCGAGGAATACTTCCACATTTTACCATGAAGTTTGCTTTTGTCCTGTCAATTTTTCTATCCTTCATTATGTTAACTTTAGAGGTTTTCACTAGAGGGTTACACGATTTTTTCCAGTCATGCTAAAGTCACCACTGGGACTTTTTCAATCTCCAGATAAAGCATTTTTGTTCTATTTTTGCTCACAGTACACCTACATTGGTAAGTGATGTTAGGCAACCAAATTTTAACTTCCTTTTGATGTAGCAATACCAAATGGCCACAATTTAAAATGAAACCTTACCTAATGAAACTAATATTAACCCCACTTAATGGTGAGAGAAAAACAAGACAAACATTTAAAAATTTTATTTTGTGGTGATTTTGGAGAGGTAAATTCAAATATACTAGATAATAAACACAATAGAAAATTTTAGGATAAAGGCCAAAAAACAGACCAAAAGGTTTAGTTTTAAAGATACTATCTTTGTGGTACTAGTAATGTTATGGAACTCACTGTAATGAATAATCGTACTCAGAAATACTACATACAAAAATTTCTACTCAGTAAAAAAGTTTAAAAATAACTATGTGACTCATGCAAGGAAGTAAAAGCAACTGAAGATGGACACTGAGACTCTCCCTGCCTTCCTTCTACCCGTGCTCATTAATGGCCTTCTCAAAGGTTTCAAGGCCTTCTCCTTGGCCACCTATCCCACCGGCCCGCCCCTCGCTCTCCTGGACTTGGAATTTATCATCTTCTAACATACTACATAATTTAGTTATGTTTATTTGAATTATCTATCTATTGTCTCTACCTCACCCACCCTCCACACCCTGCTAGGATGTATGTTTCTCAAGGGCAGGCATTTTTGTACGTTTTGCTAACAGACAGATATTTTGTCTATTTTGTGATTTAGCTAAAGCACCTACAACAGTTCCTGCAACAGAATAGATAAATAAATAAATTAATTAATTTAAATGAAGCATCTTCTGACTCTAATACAATAAATAGCTCAGGGAATGGAGAAGTAATTATAAGTCAATTCAGAAAACGAGACTTATAAAACAAGGATGGTAATGCTGGGAATTGCCATGGTTTGGCAATTGCCTCCAAAATTCATGTTGAAACCTAATCCCCATTGTGGCATTGTGGTGGTATTAAAAGGTGGGGCCTTAGGAGGTGATTAGGTCATGAGGGCTCTACCATCATCAATGGGATTAGTGCTGATATAAAACGGCCTGAGGGAGCTTGTTAGCCTCCTTTTCCCTTTACTCTTCTGCCATGTAAGGACACAAAGAAGGTGCCGTCTACAAGAAACAGGCCCTCACTAGATACCAAATCTGCTGGCACCGTGATCTTGGACATCCCAGCCTCCAGAACTATGAGCTATAAGTTTCTGTTGTTTATAAATTACCCATATATTTGTTATAGCAACCCGAATGGACTAAGACAGAATAATAGTAACAACATAATAATGAACAGTTATTGGTATTTATTATGTATAGCCACTCTTTTAAATGTTTTATATATATTATCTCATTCAATCTCCCAACAACCCTGTAAGATAACCATCTTTTTCACTTTACAGATAAGGAAACTGAGACACAGGGATGTTAAGTAACTGGCCCATGATCATAGGACTAGCAAGTAGCACAGCCAGGATTTGAATCCAGGAGCATGGTGGAGAGGCTGTGCTTCCTATTCCCATGGAAAAAGAATGACCAGGGGAAACTGATTTTTGTATGTTCACTTTTGCTCCAGGAGCAGGAGAGACAGGCAGGAAGTCTGGGACTCCCTCTTTAAAATGCTAGTATCCTGGCAGGAAACATATCTGAAACTAGCACTGTGAAATCTTTAGCAGGGATTAACTGAGAGTAAGCCAAGTTCAGCAAAAGAGCACAAGCTAGAGAGTAGTGGGGAGAGGGCAAGAAAAGGAGAAAAACATTGGCAATTGGGTGCAGAGCTACTAAAGATAAACTTCTGCATATTCTATTTTGAAAATGTCACTAGTATGTGTTCTGTCAGTGACAACAATAATCATTTCCTGGCCTACATTTTGCCAGCCTACCCTCTGCCTTTGAAATAAGATTATAAGATACAATCCAATAAAAACTTATGGTTTCACACCGTTAAGTAATGCTATTTTATTTTTTTCCCCCAAAATAATTTTCCCAAAAAGAAATATGAGGTAGTAATGTGCTATGACTAGAGCAGACAGTGCTAATAAATAACAATGGCTATTAGAAAATAAACTTGAACAAATAGTACTTTCTCTTTTTCTTTGTGTGTGTGTGCGCGTGTGTGTGTGTGTCTATACAAGTACATCATCAGTTATAAAAAGGAGAGGACTTTTCTGCTGAAGGAGTAAGTCCCTTGTTACCATTTGGGAAATGCCACTATGAAATGTATTCATTAAAAGAATTATATTTCCACAGCTATATTCTTGTTCAAAAACATCAAAGGGCAGAAAAGCATGAGGGAAAAAGTATGACATCCCATTCATCTAGTATGGTAACTCATATTCCACAACAAGGCAACATATAGAGTATTTAGAAACAACTTTTGCTGTTGAATTAGTTTTCTCCTTGTTGTTTTTATGGAAAGACCCAAAAAGAAGAGGAAAGTACCAGAAATTCACTAATTTGATTACAATCCAGTCTTTCTTGTTTCAGAGCCACCAAAACATTTTTAGATTTATTTTTACTGGTAAATACAACACTTTTGAAGTTCAATAACAAGTTAATGGTCCAAGTTTGTTTTTTTTTTTCTTCTCTTTAAACCATAATGACCTTTATAGAAGCAAAAGAACAACATTTGACATTTTGCGGAAAAAAAAAAAGAAACATAATTTAGCAATTTTTCACCAATTGCTGCATGCTACGGCTTTAGAGTTGCTCAACTCTTTCCAGACACAAATGTCTCCCAAGCATGCTTCATATTCTTTTAAAATCACAAGTAAATAAACCAAAAAATATTTAATTAGTTGAGCCTGTACCTCATATTTGGCTGACGTGATCTCCTCTCTGGGAAAAAAAAAAAAATCCATTATCAAAAGGAAGAAAGGAAAACACCACAAGGCCCAGATGACACTGGACATGCAGGACTTGCTTTTGTCTCCAATGCTGTGGTTCTGAACCGCAGCTCGGATCCTGTCCAAACTGCAGGTCCTGACGTGGTTACTCAGACTTCTGGCCCGACTTTCACACCATAAAGAAGAAACATACCAGTCAGCTCCGGGGCTAACATCCCTTTTGAGTTGCCCCATGTATTTACCTGTTCACTTGGCCTTTTGTTTCACTTGGAACAAAAATAGCCTGCTGTCTCCATCCTAGCCACTGCACCCCTGGCATGGCTTCTGGTTGTGGCGAAGATTTCCGATAGTCTGGTATAAGGATGGGTGCATTCATGGATCAAGCTAGAAAGGAGCACTGAGCATCTCCCATGGTCTCATGATTTAGCACCTCTACTTTTGATTTCTTTTTCTTATAGTTGAGGACTAGAAATAAATAGTGTTCCCCTATATTCCCCATTCTACTCTGTACTTTCTTTCTTTCTTTCTTTTTTTTTTTTTGAGCCAGAGTCTCATTCTGTTGCCCAGGCTGGAGTGCAACGGCATGATCTTGGCTCACTGCAGCCTCCTCTTTCGGGGTTCAAGCAATTCTTCTGCCTCAGCCTCCCGAGTAGCTGGGATTACAGGTGCCTGCTACCATGCCAGGCTAATTTTTGTATTTTTAGTAGAAATGGGGTTTTACCATGTTGGCCAGGCTGGTTTCGAACTCCTGACCTCAAGTGACCCGCCCACCTTGGCCTCGCAAAATGCTGGGATTACAGGTGTGAGCCATAGCGCCTGGCCCCATTCTATAGTTTCATATCTCTTCTGTCTCCCACAGCATCTCATTCCCTTCTGTATGGCTATACTCCACATTGCCAAGGACAGCTGAAGAGCTTCTGACCTGACTTAGAATGAGTGACTTTTTGTCTTCTCTGCAGCTGTAGTACTGAGCCACGTGGAGCCCAGTGTTTTGTACTAGTCTAGAACAGGCCCCAAATGTCCAGACTCTCTGTTCTCTCCTTTCAGATCAGCTATGGACTTGAGGTCACTCGAGGGGATAGATCATCCTGAGGCCACCCTGGGAACTGGGGTTTGTTCCAGACTGTGTTCAGAAAGGGGGTCCAAAAGCTCTAAAAACAACTCTGATTAGAAAACAATGTTCAGTGTAGAAAATTTGTAAAAGATAGACAAAGTTGGACAAATTTCTTTTTCCTGATCCACATGGACTATGAGGGAATGCCTACTAGGTAAGCCAGAGGCTACAAACTGGCAGCTTGAATACTGCCTGCTGGCAGGTTTTCATTGGCCCGCATAGTGTTTAAAGGTTGTCTTAAATACTTGCCGCCATTCACAAATTAGGAGCTTTCAAATAAAAAATTTGGTTTCTGGCTTCTTTAGAAAAATCAGAAGATCTGACTGACACTGGATCTGCTTCCTGACCAGCAGATGTTTAATCGAAGCCACATAGCTGCTGCCCCTTTATCTCCCTTCTTCCCCGCTTACAAGGCATGCTCCCACTTGACCACAGGCTCCAGGTGAGTTTGCTTCCAGCCTTTGTAGACACAGGAGTTTGCAGCATCTTGGATACCCTGAGTATCCAAGTGAGCACCTGGTGTAAGTGCTATCCTCTTGTCAGTAGCTCTCTAGCAAGATTTGGTTCTTGCTAGTCTCACCTTTTCTACACTTTTTCTACTTCCTGTTGAGTTGCCCTGAGGCTGGATAGGCACTCACTAGTGCCTTTTCCTTTGCCAAAAGGTTCTGAACGATCAAGCAAAGCCAAGGTCCTGCAGTCTCTGCTGTCCTTGTGTCTGCAAATCCAATAGCTGTTTGGGCTGGAAAAGACTTGTGCTAGTGAGGAAGATCTATAACTTTTATAATTGAGCCAAGTATTTGCCAATATAAAGATACAAAGTCACGCCAATGGAGAGACTTTCCGGAACCAAAGGAGAAGTGGATGTGTGTGGTTTACTTCTTAATGTTTGCCCTAAAGTTGGCTACAAAGTTGATAAATATGAGGTATGATGCCTGAAGTCAAGATAAGAAAAGTTCTAAAACATTTTGTTTGCTTCTACCTGCAACTATGGAGATTACATTTAGATTTCATCTTTGGGACAGTTGCCAGTTCCTTCCTTAGAAAATAGCAGAGGCTAACTTTTGGTGACACACAGCATGAAAGCCACCATGGGGGTAGGTGATAAGTTGGTAACAGAGAAGCAAAAGACAATTAGGGACGATTTTCAAAGTGCTTCAGGGCCTGCAGCTGTAAGACTCCCGTGGACTGCACAGCAGTGGTGTGCCTACATTTTTCTTCTTCACACAGCTCTAAAAACATAAGCAATCAACTCTTGGCTGACTTCAGGAATCCAGTTGCCTATGTATGATTCCTCACAGCACCTGCCAGTATTAACTGCCACTAGGAATGTGCACTGGCATTCTGAAATGGCACAAATCTGGGTGTTTTATTATTTCTTTTTGCTCTTACTGAATTGGAAAATTCACCATGTCTTCTAAAAATAAAAGAATTCCCTGCTGAACACTATTAGGTGGATTTAAAAACTTTGTTTGCTTTTTTAAAGCAGAGATGAGTCCTTGTATGCTAAAGGCTTGCTTTCTCAGAGAACAAGTCATACACAGTTATCTGTGGGATTACTAACAGAGCTGTGACTGTATGAGAATGATCAAGATAGATGAAAAATGAAAACAATGGGATGCAATAGAAAACAGATGTTCAAAGGAGAAGAAAATGATAAGAAGTTCCAGTTGATGAAACAGAGATGGAGACAGGAAAAGAAAAAAGAGATTTCCCTGTGAGTTTAGAGAGATACAAGCAGTGCCAAGTTCAGAGGGCCCCTGATTGGTGCCATTCTCTATGCCTTAAGGATTAGATAAGGTTCTTTCACTTCAGTGCTCATTTGTGCAGTGTCCTAACAAAAAAAAAAAAAAAAAAAAAAAAAAAAAAAAGGTGTGCCAGGAATTCCATTCAGTACGTTCTTAGCACTGTAACAGGTGTTACAACTATGAGAGGCATAGGAGATTTTTAAATCATGGCCCCTGATCTCAAGAAGATTACACTCTGGATTACAGTTTGTGTATTTATGTATTATTTATTTATGGTAAATTCTTTTCATGCTACTCTGAGCTCATTCTCAGAGTCAGTATCAGTGCAAGGAGCAAAGCATCCATCATAATGGTTCTGTCCTCCAGCGGAATAAACTCCCTGGTGGCTGTCTTTGGATTTGTCTTTATAGATAGAATGTAAAAGGCCAGAATTCAATAATTGCAGGGGTTATGGTATTTACAAAACAATAATTTTTTAGAAGCTTTTTCCCCCAATTACTTTAAACTGTTTAAATAGATCCCATAATAGTGTGACACAAAGACTTGGCTCATGTGACCATCCCCCTCCCCCAAGGCCTTTTCAACAGTATTTCTCTTTATTATTCTACATAAGCTTAATTCCAGCCAGACAAGGATGACTATGCTCTCCCCACCTTGTACATTTTCCCATTCCTGACTTCTATCTGAAGAACCTGAAGAGACTTCCTTTGCCTCTAGACTCATCCAAATTTGGTAACATTATAGCCTGGCTAAGGACCACATCTTTCCTAAAGCCATCTCTGACTTTTCTAGATATTCCTGTGAACTTATCAAATTATTATTATTGCTAAGAATAATTACAAATAACACTAGATAGCAACCACCACAATGACAATAAGAGTAGCTAATATTTTCTGAGCACCGTTCCTGCTTTGCACACGTGGCCATGCTTCACATATATTATTTATACTACTCAGTCCTCTCAACAATCCTAATCCTAAAGTGGGTTCTATTATTATTCTCATTTTTTGAAGACGGAACCTGAGGCTTACAGCAATTGAGTAACTTTCCCAATGATTCCCAGAATAAGTGATAGGGAATTATTGTTAGTATCATCAGTTTAGCATTTAACTACGAAGTGATCACTTGTGCTCTTGAGTTGCTATTTATTGTGCAGTTATTCAAATATTTTCAGTGTAGTAGAGTAAATGGTTTTAGTAAAAAGCAAAACTGAGGTTTCCAATATAATACAAAATGTCCTCTTCTTTCAGCGTTGCAGTGCATGATGAGGAAACTGATTATAGATTCCCCACTCATATGTTATTTATTGGGTATGTGACCTTGCCTAAAAGTCTCTAAGCCTTTGTTTCTCCATGTGTAAAATGGCAGGGAAAAAAGTCCCTACCATTCAGGTTGCTGTAAAGATTTAATGAAATAAGTACAATTCCACATAATAAACACTTAATCAATATTATTGTTCTTGTTCTGATTTTTATTATAATATATATTGAGGGCATAGAATAATCAGTCTACAAATACATACATGAACATAGTCTGGATAGATTAATGTTTCTGAATGAATGCATAAATAAATATAAGACTTCCAGTGTTATGATATTGGTTCCAACAATAAACTATGTATAATTTACTTTATATATTTGATATTACAAATTTTCCAAATAAAAATTTTACTATAAAATTTTATAATCAATTGTGCTATGAGGAGTACTCTGATGAATTCGAATTCTTTTGTTTTCCTCAAATGGTTACATATTAGATTTTTCTTGCAAACCTTTTTAAATGACCATCTTAACATTCTACTTTACCTACTTTTTACCTACTATTATTTAGTCTTAGCTAATAATTGTATTCCTGATAGGTGATGCTGCATAGTACTCCTCTGGGTACTCCCTATTCTAGCAATCAACATGCAAACAAAACTTTCTGAAAATTCTTTATGAAGGTAATGAGCCAATCCTGATTTTACCAATTTTCTTCCTAAGTATCACATGCCAAATCAAATATTATCTGCCTAGCGTAGTGGCCCCCTTTTTGCAATGCTTGACTATATTACCACTTTATAACAGAGTTTCCAAGACTAGCAGTATGGTACTGGCCCAACATGTCCCAAAACATTAACTATGGAACAAAGGACAAAATATAACAGGCAGATTTTATGTCTACATCACATTTATATGGCACCCATACATTGAGGTCTTATTTCCAAATAAGATCACTGAGTTGGTAGCTTAGTAAATGCAGCCTGTGACATCATCGGGCTTCTGAACAGACTGAACAATTAGACTAACCGAAGGGAATTAGAGAAAACACTGCTAACTGATTTCAGTGAAGTAATCTTACATGAAATGCATATGCAGTTATGGTATCATATTAGGGACAAGAGGAAGGCAGTTAATGTTAATATACACCAGGTAAGTGCTAGAAATTTCACATTCTTTGATTGATTTCCAATAGGTGCCTTGTAAAATAAGTAGTGCTAGCCTCATTTCAGAGAAATTATATAATTTGCCTACAATCACAAAACTAAAAATTAATAAGACAGGATTTGTATTTCAAGGTATTATCAATTTGCTGTTTCATGCCATTTCTCAAAGTAAAGAGAACATTATTTAAAATATTTGCAGAGGAAAACAGTGACATGGAATTGGTTTATTCTGCAGGACTGAAGATAGAACTTCCCAGACCCATCTATCTAAAGAGTTTAAAAAGAAAGTTCAGTTTATATTTGAATTCATGCTCTTTATATTTTTTTCAGTAGAACTGTAGTTGACATTTTTCTATCCGTATTCTGAGATGGCAGATCTGTTTCCTGGAGTACTATCCATTTGGCGCATGTACCTTTAGTTGTAGTTGCCCTTTGTGTTATTAGTCTGTTTGTTTTTGTTTGTTTTGTTTTGTTTTTTAGATGGAGGCTCACTCTGTCGCCCAGGCTGGAGTACAATGGCATGATCTCGGCTCACTACAACCTCTGCCTCCTGTGTTCAAGCGATCCTTCTGCCTCAGCCTCCCAAGTAGCTGGGATTACAGGTGCCCACCACCGTGCCCAGCTAATTTTTGTATGTTTAGTAGCCATGGGGTTTCACCATGTTAGCCAGACTGGCCTCGAGCTCCTGACCTCAAGTGATTTGCCCACCTTGGCCTCCCAAAGTGCTGGGATTATAGGCATGAGCCACTGTACCTGGCCAGTCTGTTTTTCCTATTGTTTTATTTCAGCTTTGTGAAATAGGTGTGGCCATTCTGAAGCTGAAATATCATTTCTGAATCTCAATCTTCAATTGATGGATTACAGATTCTAAGATCTTACTCAACCTCCATATTTATTGCTTTAGTTTTGGTGAATGCAAGAAAAAGTACAGTTCATCAGCTGACCATAAGACGTTGCATGTACAGGCTTCCTCATCATGATGTTCTTAGGATGCCGGCCCAGGAGTATATGCCTTAAAAGGTATCCACTAAATACCTGATGAATTTCAGCACCTCTAAATATCTTCATTTATTAGTATGCAATCAGTATATGTTAAAAATTATTAGATATAATTTGTTGAAATAAATGTATTGAGATTTTTGTTGCCGGCTCTGATGGAGTAGTGTATGTCAGATTAACCTCATTGAGTACAACTATTTAAACTGGAGAAAAATGTTTTCACACACACTTATACAATAACAAAAATAGGAACACAAACAAAACCAATAACACAAGAACAAGAGCAATAATGAAATAGGGGTTGAAAGGCATCAGGGAGTACTCAAAACAGCCAGTAGTTGAGGGGCCAAGATCCTGGAGAGAAGCAAAACCCATTTATTGGGGAGCCCTATATTCAGCGCTGTATTTTTTCCTATGAGAGATCTTGTAGTTTGCAGTGAGATGCCTAGAGGCTGAACAGAAAGTTGCAGCCTGAGACTTGCAGGAATCTAACACGGTTGGGGAGATAAATAACAGGCTTCAAGTCCTCCAAGGCAGCCAGGACTTGAGGAGCCACGATTCCAAAGAAAAAGGAAATGACGGCATGTTACACTTGTGAAGCTGCCTGTGCATGAGAGGAAAGGCTATGGGGACTAAGCAGAAAGCAGCTGCTCAGCAGCTAAGAAGCTGAGTAATGAATTCAAGAGTCTCATAGTATTGGGGAATGAAAAAATGGAGTTCAGAGACAAGGAGGGGAGGTTTCTAGAAAACACAATAGGCTTTCACTGGAGTCCTGGGTCCCCTCCGCAAATTTCTACTTTGTCTCAAGAGAGAGAAAACTATAAATAGATTGGTTAACCTTCACATGGCCTGAAACCCATTTCCTTCCCTTCCTTCCTCCCTCCCTCCTTCCCTTTCTTTCTTTTGACAGAGTTGCTTTGTTGCCGAGGCTGGAGTGCAGTGGTGTGATCTTGGCTCACTGCAACCTCCGCTTCCCGGGTTCAAGCAATTCTCCTGCCTCAACCTTCTGAGTAGCTGCAATTACAGGCGTGTGCCACCACACCTGGCTAATTTTTGTATTTTTGGTAGAGATGGGGTTTCACCATGTTGGCCAAGCTGGACTCGAACTCCTGACCTCAGGTAATCCACCCACCTCAGCTTCCCAAAGTGCTGGGATTATAGGCTTGAGCCACTGCACTCAGCCATCTTTCTGTGTGGTTTTGTGTTTCTGAGGTGAAGTCTCGCACTGTTGCCCAGGTTGGAGTGCGGTGATGCAATCTCGGCTCACTGCTACCTCCGCCTCCCAGGTTCAAGTGATTCTCCTGCCTCAGCCTCCCAAGTAGCTGGGATTACAGGCTCCTGCCACCATGCCCAGCTGTTTTTTTTTTTTTTTTTTTTTTTTTTTGTCTTTTTAGTAGAGATGGGGTTTCACTATGTTGGCCAGGCTGGTCTCAAACTCCTGACCACATGATCTGCCCGCCTCGTCCTCCCAAAGTGCTGGGATAGCAGGCGTGAGCCACTGCGCCTGGCTTTTTTTTTTTTTTTTTTTTTTTTGAGATGCAGTCTCACTCTGTTGCCCAGGCTGGAGTACAGCGATGTGATCTCGGCTCACTGCAACCCCTGCCTCCCAGGTTCAAGCAATTCTTCTGCCTCAGTCTCTCGAGTAGCTGGGACTAAAGGCACATGCCAGCATGCCCAGCTAATTTTTGTATTTTTAGTAGAGACGGGGTTTTGCCATGTTGGCCAGGTTGGTCTCGAACTCCTGACCTCAGGGGATCCACCCACTTCGGCCTCCCAGAGTGCTGGGATTATAGGCATGAGCCACTGTGCACAGCCTCTTTCTTTTTTTAATGATACAATATGCTAGGATTTATTAGGAATATATAGACAATATACTGAGGGACTATAATTATGGAACAACTGACTCTCTTAGAGGAGGTAAAGGAAGGCCTCAATGGGGAGGTAATCTCTGAGCTGTGGAAACCCATTTTCTACTGGATCAAGGTGGTCTGCCTATATTCAATTTGCCTTCCAAAAGAAATTAAATTCTCTTAAGAGGGAAAAATTTGAACTTATCCTGAGATTGCACACTGTCTGCCATCCATGGAAATTTAGCCTGTAATAGCTTTTGCTTGGCCCGCACAGTGTTCGCTTTTTTCATTTGCATTTGAGCGCTTTTAGGAGGAGTGTCAGTTCTCCAGTTCTTCTGCAGTCCCCACTGATCCCTATAGTCTCACAATAAGCACATTTCAGCCATATAAATTACCTGCTTGAGCCTAAAGGTGTTTGGTACATATCTGACAGCAGATGAATGACATATAACAGATCTACACTGTAAACCAAGGAATGTGATGGTAGTTACAGAGGAGCTACGGGAGCTGCACGAAGGAAATACCTGTGAGTGAATGCGACCATTGATGGGGAGAGCCTATGCCGTAAGAGAAGAGTCAAAGACTAGGTTTACAGTCTCAGCTCGTTGGCCTCTCAGTTTTCTTTATATATATCCTGAGATAAACACTTCTTTTTGCTCATTTATTCATCTATAATGATTTGCACTTGTAAAATATTGCATAGTTTACAGATTTTATTTATACACATATGTTTTTACACAGTCCTTAGCACAAAATTTAGGGCCAAAATCAGCACCTCTGAAAAGCGGATAATGCATGTTGCTCGGTAAAATAGAGGTTGCTTGACACTTAACTACAGGCAACTTCTACTAAATCTGACGGCTGAACATTACAAAATGTTGGTGTAAAATATTCATATAAAAGTATTTTTTAAAAAATGTATTCTCCCCACCCCAACATTTGAGTAATACGAGCGAGAAGAATAAAATTTTAGATCCTGGAAAAAATTATCAGTTAACATGAAGACAACGAATCTGAATGACCAGGTAAAAACGAGTCCCAAATGCCATTTGCTTTGTTCTCCCGAGCTCTTTTGAAGACGACGTATGCATCTTGTTTAGTTTAAATCTTGTACATTTGCTCTTTCAAGTATTGGAGTGTGCTAGATCTTTTTGCAGGCAAAGTAAAGGCTCACAGAGCCCACGAAAAGCACGTTATTAATACATTGTTTAAAATGCAATAAATGTGCTCATAGAACGCTCAGAAAATGGAAACATCACAGGAAAAAAAACCTAAAAGATTAAAAGATAGCACGAATTAGAGCAGAAGAAACGGAGGCACCTGTTTGGAAGGAGGGAGCCAGGTATGAAAAGGTATAGTTCAAGCCTCTCATTACTAAAACTGTATTTGTGGAAGATGTTTACTGGCAGATCAGACCTTGACACTTTTATTTAGAGAACCCAGATGAAACAAAAGTGAAAATCCTGCAGTCTATCTAAAGAACGATGCCTGGCCAATCAACAGGCTAATGAGCAGGCAATGTCAGACACTGTCACTCATTGTGAAATGGAGTTAGCTTGTTGCTCAAAAACACAGAGATGTTTCACCAGCCCAGATGCTGCTGAACACAGGGCACAGTGGCACAACCTGATTAAGAAAATTTAAGTACACCTTGTCTCAGCTTCTATATATTTATCTGTGAAGTTATAGAAACCTTTGGGGATGTTTTGAAGGGCGCATCAGGCATTCATTAGTCTCTCTGAATTCTCACTTTACAAAACAAATTTAGTGAATTTTTTTTTCCACTGAATTTGACATGGCTCTGGGACAAATCAATGATAGAGTCCCAGCCTCCCCTGGCTTCTACATGTTTATTCCAGGGTTTTCTGGGAAGACTGCTTTTCCGCTCTTCATGAATAGTTCATGTGCTAGTCTCCAATGGAAACAAAGTGACATTTCTTATTACTGTTGGCTGTTGGAAAGCAACTGGAAAGGGAGTGCCTTGAAACAATTAGTCCTCTGTAACCGATTATTTAACAATGTGTATTTCCCAAGAGCTGTTTATCCTCAAAAGGAAGCAGCCAAGACTAAATATGTACTGTATCTAAGCAGACACCTGCGCTGAACCCTTCTGGATACTAAGTGAGAATTGAAGGGGGATTATTAATTTGATCCAGTATTCCATTTGGGATGGAATCTATATTTTCTATGAGCAAAGAAATATGTTCCATTTCTTATGATACCTCAAAAACTATTTTCATTTGGGAAAATTTCTTCCTAAAAGATGGCTTTAATTTTAAAACTGAAATTCAACATATATCAACAAGAGACACATAGAAAACAAGAAAAGAAAGGGTAAAAGGCAGGGTGGGTGGAGAGAGAGAGAGAGAGAGAGAGAGAGAGAGAGACTGAGAGAGAGAACTGTTTGTTTTTTTAAAATAAGAAAAATGTTTTCTGTGTTTAAGGCACTCTAGTGACCACCAAAAAACAATTTTTAAAAAACAGAATAAACTGTTTCCATCTTTCAATCACTTATTTCCCAGCCATTAAGTAGCTTAAGACACGGGGCTAGGAATGAAAATGATTTTAACCAACTGGCTCTTTAAGTCTGAATATGGACTACATATTTTTAGCTACAAATTCCATGTTGTAACTCCCCTCTCTGAAATAGGGAATGATTCAAAACGTGCCAGGGAACATCTCGAGACCAGATGCTTGTACAAACGAACATGTACAAGTCAGTCACAGAGAAACAGTCAAACAGTACTCTGGAGAATGCAGTCTCATAACTGACATACTGAGAAGTGTCATATCCCAACACTGTGCAAAGCTCTGCTCACTTGCCAGCTTATGCATTCCAAGAAGAATGCGTTTCAGATTTTGGAAAGCTTCTATGCATATGAACCTTCTCCACAAATGGATTTTCTAGCATCTCCAAGCAGCACATGTCTGTTACTGCTGGCTACTCTCATTATCTTACATGGGATTCTCTCTACATGTGAGAAAATTGTCAGGGAAATTCTAACACAGTAAGTGTGAGAGACCCCCTAGAAGAAAACCTGAAATAAATGCTGTATTTCAGCCTGAATCTGACTGGTTCACGTTAAAATTAGAAGAAATATTTCAACACATAATTACAGCTAGGAGTGACATGCAAAATATTTAATAATGAGTGTGGCATAAGCATTGCCCAATCAGAATGGCTGCAGGTCTAGCGCTGCACTAGCATCCTGGAGGATCCCTGTCTGGAAGCCTAGAGATGCTTCTAATCTCAATGGGTGGAAGCCTGGAACACCTGCAAGCTTTGGACAGTAGCTATTTTCAATATTTTAACTGACAGGGTTCTGCCAGGGTCTTCCAGCTGAGTATAAACCTGGTGATTGTTACCAATAAATGATGATACAAATTTGGATATACCTTGGCCTGATTAGTTTAAGAAACTTACAACCTGTAAGTATTAGCATGAATCCCCTTAGAAATGACAAACTCAACTCAGTTTTTTTTAAAAAATAGAGGTTATTGGATTAATGGAACAGGAAAATAAAAAATATTAAACATAGCTTCTTATGAATTTCTTGTGGACAATATAGAGACATTGGTTATATGATAGATCACAAGCACTATTCTAACAAACTGATATCACACTGATAAAGTTTCCTAATTTTGTGACAGAAGCTGTTGCTGGCCTTGTCCCAAACTTGTATCAATGAACAAGCAGATTTAGAAAGTAAGTATAGTGGATGTCTGTTACTTTGGCCTGCCTAGCACTGTTGCCCCCTTCTGTTGCTAAGAGAATCCTTTCTTCTGGCAGGAATTCCATTCCATGTGGTTTTTTATGAAACCAGCTTGACTCTTTCCATTATTGGACTCTGTTCATGAACCAGGCCTGGCCAGAGTACCTGTTACCCTGTGATTGGTTCCTGCATGGGATGCGACCCAGGATGGTACCATTCAGTCCTCCATAGGATTTTCTTATCTAGGAATAAGCTCTCTCTTGCTGGGGCTGGAAAGCTGGCAGGAGGTGAGTCTTGCGCCGTGGCGGCCACCATGATCAATGCACTTGGAAAGCCCATTCAGCGTAAGGAAACATAGAACCCCAAGGCCTTTGGAATCTGGGCTCACTAGGCATGTAGGTAAAAAAGTACTTTTCTTCTCTCTTGAAGTCAGAGCCCTTCTTTTGACAAAAAATAAAGCACAATGAAAATCAGGATTTGTTAACCTCACATCATGGGGAAGTGGCAAAAACACAATTATCATGACCATGCTCACATGTTATATAGTAGCTACTGGAATTAGGAACAAATTCTGATTGAATAAGCTGAAAGGGCATTTTCACCTTCATTCTCTATGTTCTTCTCACCCTTGATATCCAACAGTTTAATTTTTTTAAATGATCAAGAAAATGTAAAGAATAAGGATAGACCAGTAAGACTTTGAGTAAAAGTTCACTTCTTGGACGAGAAGAAGTCCTTATAGTTCAAGGAAGAGTATTCAGCAATAAAAATTAACAGTAAATGTTTAGAATGATGATTTTTAAACCTTATATTTGCATTTGTATCCATAATGCTTTGCAAAATACCTCACATACATTTTCCTAAATGTGCAAATGTATTATAAGTTTGGTAGTTCAACTTTGAAATTTTAGGAAGTGATAAATTTCAGGTAAATATTTTAGATAATATTTTAAGTGATCAAGATTTTCTTACTTAAAATACATCAGACACTAAATATCAAAAAATGAGGCTAGACATGGTGGCTCATGCCTATAATCCCAGCACTTTGGGAGGCTGAGGTGGGAGGATCACTTGAGGCCAGCAGTTCAAGACCAGTCCAGGCAACATAATAAAACCTTGTCTCTACAAAGAAATAAACATTAAAAAACAGCCAGGCATGGTGGTGTGTGCCTGTAGTTCAGCTACTTGTGGGGATGAGGCAGGAGGATTGCTTGAGCCCAGGAGTTCAAGGCTGCAGTGAGCTATGATTATGTCATTGCCCTCCAGCTTGGGAGACACAGCGAGACCCAGTCTCAAAGGAAAAAAGAAAGACTGTAGAGAAAGAGGACAGAAGTGGCTAGAGATCCTGAGATCTCAGATTCTAGAGTGTGTGTTGAAAAATATTTAAAAAAAACTTAAAAGATTAAAAAGATCAGAATATTTTAGAAATATCACCTTTCAATAATCAGTTTTAGAGCACCTATGACATCATAATAATCTGAATAAAAAATTAGTCAGTAATCTCCTCTAAGTAAAATGTAGTAAACAAGCATAAGATACATAATATGCTTTTATGGTCATAGGTGTTGACAAAGTCAGTAGAGAAATATGAAAGCCATCTGAGGGTGGGGGGGGGGGCAGGGGAGGAAACAAACAAGTGTTTATGGAACATACTTAAAAAATCTTACTATTAATACTATATAGCCATATTCCATGGAAAGGCCTAAATTGAATACCTCAAGCGATTTATAAGTTAAATGAACCAAAATAAACTCTAGAGAAAGGATATTTTCCAGGTGTTTCTTAATAGACATTACTTTTAGGACTGATTCACTGAGCACCTGGTACCAGGAATGTGCCAGTGTGCCAGGTACCAACCAACAGCAGTACAAATAATCATTGCTGCTTCAGTAATGTCACCTGGATTGAATTAAGCTCATTAAACATCAGTTTAAAATATTTTTAGTTTTTACTTATTCTTAGTTTCTAATAAGTTCTTCAAAGAAAGAGACCAAAATGTTTTCTTGTATGTACCAGTGATATATACTACTATGTTCCACAGTCCTCCTTTCTTTACAAACCTCCATAAAAGCTCAATAAACTTTTCCTGTGCATGTGGTTTGATAGGTTACCCAGGCTACCATTATAATCCTAAGGCTTACATTTATTTAATTACTGCTGACTGGCTCAATTACAGATTTAAGTTGTCTAATCTCCACTGAATCCCACTGATTTCTCTCTAAGCAATCCATTTATTGATGATCTTTCAACATAGTTTAAGTTATGTATGTTCTGTCTAGAAACTGCTCCATACCTTTTTAAAATTTTTATCTCATGCTTTGAACCCATTCCTCTCAACAAATGACTTTGCCTCTTGCCTTTAAGACAAAAGAGAGGGCATTACATGCAAATGCCAACATTCCACACTTTCAGCTCCAGAGTAGTTTTTCATGTTCACCAATCATTTATTCTTTCCTCAGCCTCAGAGAAAACAAAACAAAACAAAACAAAAAACATTGCTACTCCTCCCTCAGAGAAGCCCTCTATCTCTTCTGTTCTTCCTGCCTCGTCCATGATCTTGCCATGACAATAAATCTTTCCTATAGATGTCAATTTCTCCTCTGTTAGTTCTTGTCACGAGAAAACAAAACCAAAAAATCTCCTTTGAACCAACCAACCTCCCTTCCTAAGCGATTTCTTTCTCTCTTTGCAGTCTCTATTTCACTTCTTTTTCTCATACTGTAGGTCCTATACCAGCCGAATCAGTACCACCTGGAAACTTATTAGAAATGCAAATGATCAGATTCCACCCAGACCTACTGTATCAGAAACTCTGGGTGTGGGGCATAACATCTGTGTTTTAACAAGTTCCCCATGGAATTCTGCTGCACATAACGGTTTTGGGAACCACTGCTGTAGACTGCATTGTTCCTCAGTTCTCATCCTATTTAACTTCTCTCCTACACTAGCCAGAGTTAGGCATTGCGTCCTCTTGAACTTTCTTTTCTACCCACAACTGCAAACCCTGTCCAGGTTCTCTTCCTAGCTCTCTGATCACTCATTAACAATTTCTTTCATTAGCCCTATCTCTGTACCCAGTTACTATAAAACATTGGTATACAGTACTTAGCAATGTCTCCTAAATCTCACCAACTTCACTGCTTATTCACCAGACCTTGCTCTTTATGTGATCTCCACTTGGACTAAAGATATCAGTGCCCAGCCATTCATTCAAGCCAGGAATTTCTAAGTGATGTTCCTCTCTCACACTTTACCTTCCTATATTTAATTGGTTAACCAAATTTCATTAATATTTATCTCATGCTCCTCATGGGTCAGAAGAATTAATATTGTTAAAACAACCATACTAGCCAAAGCAATCTACAGAGTCGATGCAACCCCTACCAAAATACCCATGATATTCTTCTCAGAAATAGAAAAAATAAAATAAAATCCTAAAATTTGTGTGGAATCACAAAAGACCTCAAATAACTAAAGCAATCCTGAGCAAAAGAACAAAGCTGAAGGCATTGTACTATCAGAATTCAAAATATACTACAAAGCTATAGTAACCAAAACAGCATGGTATTGGCATAAACAAAGACAAGTGGACCAATGGAACAGAATAGAGAAACACAAAATTAATCCACATTATCTACAGCCAACTGATTTTTGACAGAAGGCAGCTAGAACATTAATTGGGGAAAGGAAAGCCTCTTCAATAAAGGTTGCTAGGAATCCTGGATGTTCACATGCAGAAGAAAAAATCTAGACCCCCAACTATCACCCTATACAAAAACCAATTCAAAATGGATCAAAGACCTAAATGTAAGACCCAAAACTATAAACTTACTGGAAGAAAACAAGGTGAAATGCTTCACTTTATAATTTTATAAATAGATTCTTATTTATAAAAGGTTTATAAATATAAAAGGATATTAAATATAAAGAAAAGGTTTTAAAGGCTATTAAATATAAATAAAAGGTTTATAAATATAATAAGAATCTATTTACAAAATTACAAGAATCTAAAGATTCTTATTTATAAAATATTTTCCTAGACCAATGTTCTGAAGCATTTTTATAAAATGTTTAGTTTATAAACAAATGGGATTATGTCAAACTAAAAAGCCTCTGCACAACAGGAAACAAAGTAAAAAAGACAACCTAGAGGATGAGAGAAAATATCTGTAAATTATTCATCTGACAGATAATTAATATGCAGAACATACACAGAACTCAAACATTTCAACAGCAAAAGCAATCTGAATAAAACAGGCAAACGATCTGAACAGTTATACAAATGGCCAACAAATATATGAAAAAATGCTCAGCATCACTAATCATCAGGCAAGTGCAAAACAAAGCCACAGTGAATTATCATCTCACCCCAGTTAGGATGGCTATCATCAAAAAGACAAAAAATAAATGCTGGTGATGATGCAGAGAAAACAGAATTCTTCTACACTGCTAGTATAACCACTATGGAGAATGGTATGGATGTTCCTAAAAAAATTGTCAATAGAACTACATATGATCCAGTCATCTCGCCACTGAGCATTTATCCCAAGGAAAGAAAATCAGTGTATTGAAGAGACATCTGCACACCCATGTTTGTTGCCGCACTATTTGCAATAGCCAAGATGTGGAATCAACCTAGATGTCCAATAACCAATGAATGGATAAGGAAAATGGTAAATATACACAATGGAATACTATTCAGCCATAAAAAAGAATGATGGCCAGGTGCGGTGGCTCACACCTGTAATCCCAGCACTTTGGGAGGCAAGGTGAGTGGACTGCTTGAGTTCAGGAGTTCAAGAGCAGCCTGGGAAACACGGCAAAACCCTGTCTCTACGAAACAAACAAACAAACAAACAAACAAAATTAGCCAGGCATGGTGGCATGTGCCTGTAGTCCCAGCTACTTGGGAGGCTGAGGTGGGAGGATTGCTTGAGCCTGAGGTGGAGGCTGCAGTAAGCTGAGTTCGTGTCACTGCATTCCAGCCTGGATGACAGAGTGAGACACTGTCTCAAAAAAAAAAAAAAAAAAAAAAAAAAAAAAAGAAAAGGTTGGTGCAAATGTAACTGCAATTTCTGCCATTATTTTTAATGGCAAAAATCACAATTACTTCTGCATCAACCCAATATCATTTATGGCAACACAGATGGAACTGGAGGACATTATGGTAAGTGAAATAACCCAAGAACAGAAAGTTAGACATTGCATGTTCTCACTCATGTATGGAAGCTAAAAAATGTTGATCTCATAGAAGTAAAAAGTAGAACAGAGGGTACTAGAAGCTGGGAAGGGTAGGGGGAAAAGGGGGATAGGGAAAGATTTGTTAAAAGATATAAAATTACAGCTAGATAGAAGAACTAAGTTCTTGTGTTCTATAGCACTACAGGATGACTATAGTTAACAATATTTTATAGTTTCAAAGTGCTAGATGGAGGACATTGAATATTCCCAACACAAAGTAATGATACATGTTTGAGATGATAGATATGCTAATTCTTTTATTACATGTTATATGTATCAATACGTCACTATGTACCCATAAACATACAATTATTACATATCAATTAAACAATAAAATGAAAAGTGTTTATCTCTGTAACAACTCCCAAACCTGTTACCTACATTTTATTCCCAGGCACACTGCCAGAACATCTATAGTCTAAAATATGACAATAACCTACCTACTTAGAGCTGCTCTTTTTTTCAATATCCTCTCATAAACATTTCATTATCCTTCCAGTACAAACATGTCATCGAATTCAAAATGAAAAAAAAAATAATTGACAAGATTAAAAAAAATTAGAACAAAACAAAGAAAAAACACAACTTTGATGGCTTCCCCTTGCTTAAAGACTAAAGTTCAGCATCCTGAGCATAGAAAGCTGGCATTTAAACCAATCTATGCTTTCTGTCTCCTCTCCCACCACTTCTTTTCTAATTGCAAGACCTTTCTTTTTCCTTCTCAACTCATTGCTTAATCTAGGCGAGATTAGTCATTTTCCCTTCTTGCAGCCTTGGCTAACAGTTTTCTCTGCCTGAAATTCCCATCTCTAACCATATACTCATTTATTATTTAATAAGCATTAAATGTGTGATTATCTCAGGGGCAAGTAAAATGAATGAAGTATATCAGGTCTGCTCAGGGCTTGGAAATTGCTTCCACGTAAATACTGACTTGAAAAAAAAGCCAGCAATTCAGGTTTTTAATGTGAAAATTCTTAATTTTAAAAGTTTGAAGCAAATATTTGAAAATCTAAAACAATGTTTTGTATAACATTGTGTGTCTGACAAGCAAAACACACCTGCAGGTTGTTGGTTTGGACCTTGTTCTTAGTTCCACTAGGCCCTAGGGATCCAAAGATAACCAAGACCGAGCCTCTGCCCTGATGGTCAACAGGCCCCTACTCACTTTCAAAATGCTCTGTTTACATGGCACCTACCACACTGGATTCTTAAGAGTTAATTGTTTACTCCTTGAATCATCAAATCCCAGAGAAGCCGAGCTGTCTTTTTACCACCTGGCAATAGTAAGTGCTCACCTGTAACTATAACCACAGACAGTTTTCTATATAGAAACTTGTACCAACTTGATTCTAAAGTTTTAGTTATTTTGTATTTTCCCCTTCCTAAGTTGATAATATGCCTTGATTAGGCACCATCATGTAAGCTATGCTCTAACTAAAGAATTTGTCTGCTCAGGTGCAAACCTAAAAAATGATCGGAGTCACATTTCAATTGTATGCTACAATTCTGAAAGTGTGTATGTCTGTATGTTTGCCGCACATGATCCTTGCAAGATGGTAGCCAAAAGAAGGACTATTTAGAGATAATTTTAGTAAATTTAAGAAATTATTTTAGTCTAGGGCAGATCTTTTTACTTTGGAAAACAAGGAAAATGTGTTCACTTGTTCCTTGTTAATATCAGCGTGCAACATCTTTCCATTTAACAAAAGTACTAAAAATTTCAGCTTTCATTTTTGCTGCAGTTATATAGTTTCTAGTTACCCAAGCATGCTTATAAAACTAATTTAAGCTGGGCACCGCTGGACTTAGGCGATGTCAGTCATGTTTTAGTGAACCAAACACTCTCATTTCACTGAGCATCACACTTAAGAGGGGACTGCTTGAACATCACTATTTCACTCCTCAATTGATCTAATTTCTAGACCCAGCCACAATCCAAATATGTGCATTGATCTTACATGGCTGCCATCTGCAAAGTTGATAAACATCAATCCTACTGAAAAAGAAATATGTTTGTGTAGTTACTTCGATGTTGTCAAAATGAAGGAGAATAAATATTTGTCTTCCCTAACTGTATAATGAGCAAGTTAGAATCCCAGTCATATTTCATATGTTAAAGATTTAGGCTCCTATCAGTTTATTTTACAACTCTATATGATGTTATTGTATACACATATTCACCTGTGTGTGGATGCCTGACTCTTTAATATTGAAATTCTATGCCTTGTGTTCATTAAGATAAATGTCTGTTGTCACTAACCAAACTGTAAGGCTTACCTGCAGACTGTTGAAAATGACAAAGAGAACCAACATCCAGAAGTGTCTGTAGGCCATGTGTAGTCCTCCCCAAAGCCATGTCACAGAAATCAGAGCAAAGAGATATAAAATCAGTGGAATTTCTAGAAATTAAAAAAAAAAAAGAATTTTTGAGCTTCAGAATACTGCACAGTCACATGTATACACAAAGTTATTTTTGGCTTCTTTCTGTGGTATTCTAAGTGCCCATTTTGAGAGAACAACCTTGGAAATCCCATTCTTATGCCAGAGGAGAGAAGGCACATTGCTGAGTCCACATTCTTTCTGTTTTGCAAATGGGGCTGCTGGTAGGTCCAGGGATGGATGGGGGAGGATGAGAACTGTTCCTCTCCTAGACTACCACCTGCTGGACTGTTCAGAAAGTACCACAAGCAACAATGGAGTTGTAGAAATTTCCTTAAAAGAGTGTTCCACCAGAAAATGGCAGTCAGCAGTGTGCTCCCGAAATTAGCATATTCCAACCAGGCACTTAATAACAGAAATTACATAACATTGTGTGCGTGTGTGTGTGTGCATGCACGCGCGTGTGTGTTGGAAAAACCTGTACTCACATCCTTTTTCTGACCGAGAAGACACCAAAATTTATTGGTAAGTTTAAGAGCAAAGAGGAAGTGACTGATTCATAATGATCAACTAAGTTTATTCTACACATATTCTAATGCAGTTTGTTTCAAACGTTTTCAGAATAGATTTTCTCAGGGTCAAGGGACTTTATTACCCTTTCCACTTGTTTATTTTGAATTTTCTATGCTATCTGAGTTTTAGAATAATAACCGTACAGAGGTGATTTTAATATTTAAATGACAAGTTATATAAGAGTTAGAAAGTGAATCAGATCTTTGCAGCCACAAATAAACACATTTTCATGCTGTTGAAAGACATCCGGGTAGACCACACCACTGACAACTTTCATGACAGACCTCAAAGCGTTTCTTTACCCACTACCATCAATTAACACCTAAAATCCTTGTGCACTATGGAATTTAAACAGTTGCTTACAACTTTAGCAATTTTCAAATTTAATTTTATTTGGAAACAATCTCAAATATACAGAAGAGGTGCAAGTAGAGTACAATGAGAAAATTTTTTTTTCCTGAATCAACTGAATATTGTCAATCTGATCCCCCACTACCCTCTGAATAATGTGTTTTCTACAAAGACATTTTCCTACATAAACATGATGCCATGAAATCAGAAAATTAACACCGATATAGTACTATCATTCTCAGATTCCATTTTATTATACCAGTAATTTCCTTTTTAGCACAGAGATCCAGAGATCCAGCCTTGTATAGCTGACATGTCTCTGTAGACTCTTAATCCCAAATGGGTCTTCGTGTGTCCTTGACTTTTGTAACCTTGACACTTTTGATGATTACCAGCCAGTTTTTCTTGTAGAGTGTCCTTAAATTTGAGTTTATTTGATTCTTCTCATGATTAGATTTAGATTATGAACTGTTAGAAATCACAGAAGGGATGCTAGGTTCATCTTACAGCATTCTATCAGGTGGCACAAGAACTCAGTTTGTCCCATTACCGAAGATGTTCATTTTGGTCACTTGATTAAGATGGTGGCTGCACAAATTCTTCACTATAAAGCTAGCATTTTTCCCTTTGTAATTAAGAAGTTTTATCTGTGGCATTTCTTTGAAACTATGTAAATATCTTTTTCCTTACCAAATGTTTGATTTATCCACTTATTTATTTTCTAATATACACTAATAGATTCCTGCTTATTTAGCATATTGTCCATTATTCTTTCTTTTACCCTTCTTTCCTTCCTTCCTCCCTCCCTCCCTCCTTCCTTATTTCTTTTTTCGTTTTCTTTCTCTTTTCTTTTTCCTCTCCTTTTCCTTCGCATAGGGTCATACAAAGTGTTTCTCCATTGCCCAGACTGGAGTGCAGTGGTGTTGTCACAGCTCACTGCAGGTTTGACCTCCTGGGCTCAAGCCATTCTCCCACCTCTCAGCCTCTCAAGTAACTACAGGTGCATGCCACCACGCCCACCTAATTTTTATATTTTTTGTATACATGGGGTTTCGCCATGTTGCCTGGCTGGTCTTGAACTTCTGGGCTTAAGCGATCTGCGTGCCTTGGCCTCCCAAAGTGCTGGGATTACAGGCATAAGCCATGGTACCCGGCCACTATCATTGTTTGTTTTGATGCCAAGTTGTCCCTAGTGGGAACCCTTTCAAGATGGTTTCTGTGCCTGTGGTTATATCCTCATCATTCTACTAGCAGTTGTTTGGTTTTTGGCCCAAGATGTTTCAAATGTTCTCTGTCCCAGTCCTGGTTTCTTTTAGGGGAGAATGATATTTAGAAAGTGTGATCTGGGGCTAGGTATGGTCACTGCTGTTGCTGCTCCTAAGCTCTCTCAGTAGATAGAGAGGATACACATGCATATGCACACACAAACACATTTAGATCTGTTTTACTCTATCTATCTCTATATAATGAAATTCATTAGTTCATTTCAATGCTTTTAATTCCAACCCAACATCACAGGGTTAATTCCAGTTTTCTTCCTTTCCATATTTGTAACTCTTCTGTGTTGGTAAGAGATCTACTTCTCATTATTCTTGAACTCCTAGATTCAGGCGATCTGCCCACCTCAGCCTCTTGAAGTGCTGGGATTACAGGCGTGAGCCACTGCACTCTGCTACTTCTTATTATTCTTAATATATCTACTGATCCGATCCACTCCTCTGCATGTAACCAACTTCCTATTGCTGTTATCCATTCCCTCGCTCAGGTGGCCTCCCAAACTCACTCAGCGTCCCACAATTCCTGCTGGGCAGCACTGCACTCCTCACATGGATTCCTTTCTCACAATGACTGGCTTCTGACACCCAGGCTTGGGCCCCTTCCTGCAGATGCACACCTTGCTCTGTACCAACTGGTGGCTGTAGATGGAATTGTTCGGGAAAGGGAGGAAAAAGAAAGCACAAGGAGAGAATGCAAAGAGGGAGAAGGGAAGTGGTGAGGAGAAAGAGGGAAACTGAACACTTTTTTTTTTGAGAGAAAGAAGGCTTTAGAAGGGGACTGTGCTGATATATACCCTTCATCACAATATATACAAATTGTCTAAATTATTATTATAACTTTACAGGGAAAATAAGACTAATACAAGAAGATTTACATAGATGAATAATTTCTTTGTCACTAATGCTTTGCAGCAGGACAAGAAAATATATATTAAGATTTATTTAATTTTTAGAAAAATTCATTTTTATTTAATGAAATAATACAATTTGATAAAGGGCCAGAAGGCTCATTTTTACTTCTGACAAGATATCCTAATATTTAGAAAACCCCTAAGCTGTGGTCACAAAATTTTCAAAGATTAGGTATCAAGTCTGGCAACTGCATTCTTTTCTTCCACCGTGTAAGAACAAAATTCTATTTATGGCTCTGTGCAGAGTACAAAGGGACACGCACATTTCATATGAACAACTAGGAACCAATTTTCAAAGTTTGGCCTGCATGTTCCTGTAAGTTCTTAGAGCAAAGCAAGTGGTGTGTGCTGACAGAGCTTAGTGGAGAAGCTAAGGGAGCATACTGGGGCTCATGAGAATGTCCATGGCTTATATTTTCCTTGAATTCTGTAGAATAGTAGTTTGGCACCCCAGACTAGAAACTCCGTAAGGAAAAAAGCTAGTCATAAATAACTCAGCATACTTAATAGATCCCAGGCTTGCCTTCCAGAAGTACAACAATGATTAAGATAATGATTTCAGATAGAAGAAACATATCCAGAGGCACATTCGGATTTTGTGTGCCTTCTTATATTAGGGAGGCTTATATTGGGAAGGCTTGTTTAAAAAACAAAAATTACAAAACCATAATTAGGTACAGGATCTTGGAAGCAGCCAAGGCTGGTGAAAGGACCTGAAACTTAAGCTTCATCAGCTTTATGGTTAATCTACCTCTGAGGAGGCACCTTTAACTCTCTTTAGGGCCTAAGTCAAAAGAAAAGAGGTATTGGGAGGGGGTGATGGTGATGAAAGTTAGTGGGGGGCATGTTGTTATTAAACAGTGATTATAAATTTCATTTGGCAAACTGAAAAACAGTGCTCCATTTAACTGAAAATCACTTTGGTTTTATATTTCCTAAGCTGTCATTTCGTATTTGATGAGCTACTAATAACTTCTCTGCTGTCTATAATTCAATATTTACCAAAGAAAGCATTTGTAATTGGTAATACTGGAAACAACTTGTGTTTAGAAGTGAATTAGTGAAGATAAAACAGAGTCATTTCAATGTTCTCAATAAAAGGAGGCCCTACAAACACAGTGTTGCACCCAAGAAATGAGTATCTGTATAAAAGACTGTGCCATATAGAATAAAGAACTCCTAAAACTTAACAAAATACCCATTCAATCCATTTGAAAAATGGACAAAAGACATTTCTTTTGAGAAGATATACAAATGGTCAATAATCACATGAAAAGATGCTCAGGATCACTAGTCATTAGGGAAACAAAGATCAAAACCACAGTGATACCACTTCATACCCACTAGGATGACTCTTATCAAAAAACCAGGAAATAGTAAGTGTTGGTGAGGATATTTAGCAACTGCAACCCTTGTGCATGACTGATAGAGATGTAAAATGGCACAACTGCTGTGGAAAACAGTTTGGTAGAACCGCCAAATGTTAAACATAAGTTACCATATGATCCAACAATTCCACTTATAGGTATATATTCAAAAAAAGTGAAGGTACAGGTACTCAAATGGATATTTGCACACCAATATTCATGGCAGTATCACAATAGCCGAAAGGCGGAAGCAACCCAAATGTCCATCAACAGATGAAGAGATAAATAAAATATACTATTTGCATATAATGTAATATTACTCAGTGCCATGTTCTTAATATTTGTGTCCCCCCAAACTTTATATGTTGAAACCTAATCACCAATGATAGCATTAGAAGGCTGGACTGCTTGGAGGTGATTAGGTTGTGAGAATAGAGCCCTCATGAATGGGATTAGTGCACCCATAAAAGACGCCCCAGGGCGCTGCCCTGCCCCTTCCACCATGTGAGGACACACGGAGAAGGCACCATCTACGGACAAGAAATCTGGGCCCTTGCCAGACACTGAATCTGCTGGCACCTTGATCTTGAACTTCTCCGCCTCCAGAACTGTAAGAAGTACATTTCTGCTGTTTATAAGTTAGCTGGTCTAGGGTATTCTGTAACAGCCTGAACAGACTGAGATACTGAAGCTTAAAAAGGAATGAAATTATAATATATGCTACGCCATGGATGACCCTTGAAAATGTTACATGAAACAAGCCATACACGAAAGGACAAATAATTTCATTCACATGAAGTGCCTAGAATAGGCAAATTCAGAGGCAGAAAGTAGAACAGAAGTTACCAGGGGCTGGGAGGAGTGCAGAATAGTGAGTTATTGTTTAATGGATATAGAGTTTCTGTTTGGAGTGATGAAAAAGTTCTGGAAACATGGATAGTGGTGACGGTTGCACAACATTGTTAGTGTACTTATGTGACACTGAAGTGTACACTTAAAATGGTTTAAGATGCTAAATTTTGTTATGTATATTTTGCTACAATTAATAAAAAAGAAAAAAGACTATGCCAAGTAACTCAGGCTGTGTCAAGATGAAGTTCCACGGAAGGGAGAAAAAAAAAAAATCAAATCATCACAGTACTTAATTTACATACTTAAATTAACAAGGAGTCACAAATGTGAAAACCAAAGTAGTTTGAAAAGGTTTTAGTGAAAGAAATTACTTCTTGAAAGGCAAAGAAGACAAAACAAACGACAACAACAAACAACAAACCAGCAAGTAGATATGTCAATTAGTGCTACTACCATTAAGAAAGTCTACTCATGGGAGTTAGTAGATTCCATTGAGATTACATCACATCTCTTTATTTTTTAGTGAAAAATATTATTTCCATGAATTTAACTGCCATTTTTAAAGAAAGTATGGTGTTGTATTATCTGTTTTCTTTGTAACTGCAGCCTTGGCTTTATTGCTGTGCACCAGTGACAACAATAATGGCTTTATTATGGAAATCACACTCCATTTAAATGAAGCTGAAATTTATTCTGTGTTTACAATCTTCCAAAGTACTTGTTTTAATTTTACCTCACTGACCTTCTGATTCTAACAATTTGGAATGTGCTACTTAAACAAACCTATCAATGTAAAACATAGAACACAACTGTGAAATAATGTGGATTTAAGATATCAGCCAAGTGCTGTGGTTCATGCCTGTAATTCCAGCACTTTGGGAGGCCGAGGTGGGGGGATCACCTGAGGTCAGGAGTTTCAGACCAGCCTGGTCAATGTGGCGAAATCCTATCTCTATTAAAAATACAAAAAATAGCCGGGCATGGGTGCTACTCAGGAGGCTGAGGCAGGAGCATCACATGAACCTGGGAGGTGGAGGTTGCAGTGAGCCGAGATAGCACCATTACATTCCAGTCTGGGCAACAAGAGTGAAACTCCATTTCAAAAAAAAAAAAAAAAAAAATTAAATGAAAAGATATTAATGGATCTATTTCCAACAGTGGGCACACATTATTTTTAAATTAGAAAAGAAAGATAAATTGAAACGAAAGAGTATC
Source organism: Theropithecus gelada (assembly GCF_003255815.1). Lineage (NCBI taxonomy): Eukaryota > Metazoa > Chordata > Mammalia > Primates > Cercopithecidae > Theropithecus > Theropithecus gelada. Next base: position 86,561,639 of record NC_037673.1, on the reverse strand, counting down.
AAAGAACTTTATTTCTAAAACACAGGTCTTTATTCTGAAATTCACACTTAGAGACAAGGATGTTTCCGTGATCTGAATATTTTCTTGGTGAGAAAATATTGGTGTCCTCGAGGTTTCCTAACAAGGATTAACACCAATTCCGCAGCAGTCAGCCACCACTGTTCTCAGCAAATAAACTGAGGGTCATACAGGAAGACAATAAGGCACATATTTCACAGCACTGCCAAATCATCATGAGGACACTGTGCATGGGAGAGTGAACAACAGAGTTAAAGACGGGTCAGCCTGAGCAACATGGCAAAACCCTGTCTTTACAAATAATACAAAAATTTAGCCAAGTGTGGAGATGCATGCGTGTAGTCTCAGCCACTCAGGAGGCTGAGGTAGAAGGCGCTCTTGAGCCTAGAAGGTGGAGGTTTCACTGAGCTAACTGTGCCACTGCACTCCAGTCTGGATGACAGAGTGAGACCCCGTGTTAAAAAAAAAAAAAGACTGGTTTTGCAAATTGTTCAAAAAAACACCCTCCACCTCATTTGGGTAGCTGGCATTCCTAATCCTTGGTCACTAGTTCTATACTCGGATCTAATTTTAGAATTTCCTTTTCTCTTCAGCAGTTCTCCAACACATTTCCAAAATAGCTCTTGAAAACCCATTCGGATAATAAGAAACTCACTCTAGGTCCTTTGGCCTCTATCTCCAGATACGGTTGCAAATATTATTGCAGCAGGCTAGACTGTATCAACACTTATTATGTGCCAGGTTCTTCATTTTATTACGATATCCTTCCTAAATTCATAATCTCCAATGTTACCTTCCTCCAAGCACATTAGGGCCAACTCTTTCTGAATCTGCTTCTTCACTTCTCTTAAGCTCCAGGCCTGGAGATCCCCAAACCACTTCAAACAGAGTTCCTCCACGGCTGAATTTAGTATTCCTCTTCTCATCACACTTTTTCCTCCGTCTGAGTACTGGCATCACCATTCACACCGATTTACCCTGATGCCGCATTTTCCTTCATATGGTGCTTCAAATCAGTCGACATATTTTATCTATCTTCTAATTTGCTCTGAAATTTGTCCTCTACAATCCTTCCTAGAACATTGTCCTTCCTGAGGACTTCATCTCTTTTAGTGAGCCTATTTTGACAGATTTGTAGGTAGAGCTGTCTGTTCCAATTCACCCCTCCTACTCCTATTATGGCCAGATAAACATCTTTTTTTTTTTTTTTTTTCACATAGATGGAGTCTCACTGTGTTGCCCAGGCTGGAGTGCAGTGGCATGATCTTTGCTCACTGCAACATCTGCCTCCCAGGTTTAAGCAATTCTTCTGCTTCAGACTCCCGAGTAGCTGGGATTATAGATGCTCACCACCATGCCCAGCTAATTCTTGTATTTTTAGTAGAGATGGGGTTTTACTATGTTGGCCAAGCTGGTCTCAAACTCCTGACCTCAGGTGATCCGCCCACCTCAGCCTCCCAAAGGGTTGGGATTACAGGCATGAGCCACTGTGCCTGGCCCAGAGAAACATCTTTTAAAAAATTATGGCTGGGTGCAGTGGCTCATGCCTATAGTCTCAGCACTTTCGAAGGCTGAGGCCGGCCGATCACTGGAGGCTAGGAGCTTGAGACCATCTTGGTCAACATGGCGAAACACTATCTCTACTAAAAATACAAAAATTAGCTGGGCATGGTGGTGCATGCCTGTAATCCCAGCTACTTGGGAGGCTGAGGCAGGATAATTGCTTGAACCTGGGAGGTTGAGGTTGCAGTGAGCAGAGATCGTGCCACTGCACTCTAGCCTGGGTGACAGAGTGATAGACAAAAAAGAAGTTATGTATGTATGTATGCATACATGTATGTATACATAAAAGTGCATGTTTACATGTATTTTCATATATGATCATGCCATTTAAAAGCTAAAAATCCTTCAACTGCCTCCCATATCATAAAAGACAAACCTCACCACCAGTTCCTGCCTACTTCCCAGTGAATGCTCTCTAGTCTTCCAGGCACCCTGACCACACTGTATTTCTTCATGCGTGTAGCTCTTTGTCATTACTTGTTACGTGCCTATCTCTTTCATTAGAGGTTATTAAGTGCACTAACTCAGTCTATCTTATTTATCTTTATATTCCCAGTGCCTAGCACATGGTCTGGCATAAGCAAGTCACTTAATGTTTGTTCAATAAAAGAATTGTTGATGTGACTTGTCGGTATGACCCTGCTTTTTATTTTTACTGCTGCTCTTTTCATCTGAAAGCTTGAATTTCTCTTTAGAGAAGCCCTGGACTTTGAAAGTACAAGAATGAAGAGAATGCATTTCAGGGAAAAGTTAATTTGCTTTGCAGCAGTAGGTCTAAGGTACACTAGTCCTTTAAGATATGATCCATGGAGGAAAATAACTGCTCTGAGGCAATATTCTGAATGGGGATGAGCGTGAGGAATAGATAGATCTGCATCTGGCTTCCAATTCTATCACTTTTGAGCCTGTTGAGTGGGTCTCAGCCAAACTCCTTAACTTCTCTGTGCCATAATTCCTGATAAAAAAGTAAAGGATAATTGTGGAAATTTTAATAATTCATGGATCAATTTGTAAGTATTAGTTAAGGCTGATAGGTCAAATTCCATGTTCCTATTGAACAGCTATTGTGCTAAGCGCTGGAAGTAAAGAGATGAGCCAAGGCAGAGGCAGCCTCTACCTGTGTCGATCTGCATTACAGAGAGGGAAACCATGCACCCAAGGCACTCAGCATAAGGCTGGACATCAGGCATATGTTCAATAAGCATCAACTACTATTATCCTGATTCTCACCACCATCATGAGTTTAGTCACATTAGGGAAAGAGCACATAGCTATAGATACCCTGCAATTGTTGCTTGTTTTGTTCTGATGTGGGTAGTATTTTTCAAAGAGCAACCATGGCCCTATTTAATTGGCTTCATCTCTCGTCTTCTATAGTTTTTCCAACTTTATTTTTTTTACTCCACCTCTAAATTTCCCTCCATTCCCATTACCTTGCTGCTTCTCATCTTGTCTCATTCTATTTCTTCCTTTGTAGATTTGAAGTTCTAAAATATCACATAGTAAATATGCGATAAACATGTTTAAGTTTTTTATATATATACACCAGAATCTCCCATACTTGTTTGGCTATAGAACCCTTCTGTTTATCCTGATGCAATCATGTGTAAGTCTAGACTCTGAGGATTGTTTTCAACATGCAGACTCAAAGTTCTATCACATACAAACTGTCACTAAAAACTTCCTGACTAACCAACTAAAAATGGACCTCTTGGGCCGGGCATGCTGGCTCACACCTGTAATCCCACCACTCTGGGAGGCTGAGGCAGGTGGATCACCTGAAGTCAGGAGTTTGAGAGCAGCTTGGACAACATGGTGAAACCCCATCTCTACTAAAAAATACAAAAATTAGCCAGGCATGGTGGCAGAGGCCTGTAATCCCAGCTATTCGGGAGGCTGAGGCAGAGGAATCGCTTGAACCTGGGAGGCAGAGGTTACAGTGAGCCAATATTGTACCATTGAACTCCAGCCTGGGCAACAAAGCAAGACTCTGTCTCAAAAAAAAAAAAAAAAAAAAAAGACCTCTCAGCATCTTCTATTTTCCCTCCCACTCTCTCTTTTCTGACTTAGTTTTTTCATAGCACTTACTGACATCTAACTCACTATATGATTTATGTGATGGTTAATTTTGTGGGTCAACTTGACCGGACTAAAGGAAGCCCAGATATCTGATTAGACATTATTTCCAAGTGTGTCTGTGAGGGTGTTTCCAAAAGAGATTTGCATGTGAATTTGCAGACTGGGTAAGCAGATGGCCGTCCCTGATGTCAGTGGGCATCACCCAACACCTTGAGGGCCTCAAAAGAACCACAAAGGTGGAGGAAGGTTAGCTTCACCTATCTTCTGCTTGACTGCTTGAGCTGGAACATTCCTTCTTCCACCCTTAGCATTCCTGGTTTTCAGGCCTTCAAACTCAAACTGAAATCTACACCATTCACCTCTGCCTCTCAGGCCTTTGAAATATACCACCAGCTTCTTCAGTCTCCAATCTGCCAGTGATCTCTTGTTGGTTCTGTTTCTATGGAGAATCCTAACACAATTTACATATTTGTTTATTGCTTAATACTCTCCTAGAATGTGAGCTCACAAAAGCAATGAGATAATTCTCAAGCACTAGTTTAATGAATTTAAAAAGACAATTTCTGATTCTAGTTTAATAAATTTAAAAAAAGGCCTTATGGGACTGGCTAAGAAGACATACTACAGTTAAAAGTAAAATTGACAAGAAATTGTACCCCCACTATCCCCTTCACTCTTTATTTAAAGAGTAGGGAAGGTGCAGAGAGAAATGTGGATGTCACAGCAGTGAGAGAATTGCTTTTGGGCTGCAGGGGCTTGATAAAAAATTGGAGTTTGTGGCTTGTAAACAAAGCTGCCCATGAGTAACATTTCCATAGAGACACTTCAATGGGATTGTTTCTTAATGGGAGGGAAAAAGAGGGGGAAGGAGAAAAAGTGTGATGGAAGCATTAAATGCTTCCCAGAAACAATCCACCTTATCTAAGATTTCCATAGACATATGTCAGTTCCAGGGCCATTGATGAGTCAAATTTACTGTACAATACTGACTTTCAAACTCTGACCACAAACCGCAGTGAGAAATGCATTTTACATGTGAACTACACAATCTTTAAAGAAAACTTTTATGAAACCCAAGTTAATGTATGACACACTTTGATCTATTCTATTTGATTCGATCCTATCCTATCCTATCCTATCCTATCCTATCCTATCCTATCCTATCCTATCCTATCCTATCCTATCCACTCTACTCTATCCCATCCCATCCCATTCCTATACCATCCCATCCACTCTACTCTCTCCCTTGCCATCTCACTCCATGTAAAATATGTTGGCAGTGGGACTCATCAATGTACTGTGTGACCCACAATTTTTAAACTTTTGCCTTAGAAAGTAATTTAAGTAGCTTGTCCTTTAGAGGTAAAGGTAGGAACAGTAAACATAACCATAGTGGAGGCTTCCACCGACTACCTTCTGACATGGATTTACCCTGACCCTTACTGATATGTGAAGGATACAAGCATGATATGGAAAGATCTGTGCAGGTGACCTACTGGATCTGCAGGCAGAGAAGTGAATCAGTATTGGCCTAGAGTATATTTTCCAGGGGTAAAGAGGAGAATGTAAGCAAATTCTCAGTGGAGTCTCAAGGTTTTCTGGGAACTTAAAATGCAGTACTTTGTCAACAGCTGACTTAGGGCTCTCCTGGATGCTAAAAGACAGTCCAGTGTCAGGTTTACTTTGAATGTGATTTATTGGGGTTGAAAAAAAATGGTTCAAACCTAGAATTATGGTCTTGCCTTGCAAAAGCTATATATAATTTTCAATTTGCAGGCTATAATTTCGAATCTAAGGAGAATAACCAAGTTAGATGAGACCCACACAGACCTTGCAAGAACTATTATTAGAGTAATTCTATTTGAACCATGTACTTCGAAAGTGCCAGATAATATTCTGCTGAGGGGGGATCAAATAGATCTGTGATTCTTAAGGAAAAGGTTAAGTGCTCTGTTTTCTTCTAGTGAAGAAAAAAATTATTGAAACTATGGGAAAAGGAATTATCATTTGGATTTACAGCTATCTTAGTAATTTTCTACACATTTCATAAATGTTTCATAAGGCAGAATTATGAAAACAAGTTCTTAGAAGATTAGAGTTCTAAAACAAATATGAAGTCAGCCAACTAATGACTGAAGACTGGCTTAACCTAGTTTTCTAACTACATTACCGGTTACTCAACCATTAAGGAGCTCAAGACGCAGCTACAGGCATGCTCAGGCAGCTAACAGCAATTTTCCAACACACTTAACTTTTGTAATACAATGAAAATGTACAATGCATCTTTAAACCTGCCTATGCCTACTTTGAATCTGACTAGATGGTCTCCTAATTTTTGGACATTAGATGACTATGTATTTGGCCATGAATAGCCAGTTATCTTTTATAGATAGTTTGATAAGACATCAGTTAGCACTCATTAAGAGTTAATAGGCTCAAATTCAATGCTGAAATCTTGAGTCAGAAATGGCATGATGTCTCAGGAAAATTAACCCTAAAGATAACCCTAATTGTGCAAGAAGATATTTGAATGAGTTATCATAAATGTCAGTTCCCAGAACTGTTTTCTGGTAGACCCTCAATCTGGATAAATGCCAGCATACCTCAAAGCTGCCTTTGTTTCTTTAATTTGGTTCTCTAACCATCACACACAAAACTGTAACACAAATTTAAAATTTGATTAAATTGTTTTACTTCTCTTGCCATATCACTATTCTAAAAATTCGACTTGAGTTAGATCCTTTGATTCTCTTATCAATGTGATTAACTGCATCTCTTTTCCCAACAGCTATCAGATTATCAGGGCATTGTCTGGTCTTAGAAATAATGGTATTTCCCAACAGCTGTAGGTATATTAGTTACTCTCTGTTGTTAAATAATTATATTTTTAATTAAGCAAATGGATACATAACTCACGCAGAGCTGTTTTTCATCCATTTAAACAATGGTACAATAGCCACAGGTGTGGCAGGGATTTTAATGCGTAAGGGAGTGAACTAATGTTTTATTGCTCATTCTTACTAGCAACATTGGACCAAGCCCTTACAGAAAAAAAAGGGAAACAGTGGTGTTCAGAAAAAAAGGCAATTCCCAGATTGAATGCCATATATATACTCTAGGGAGAAAGAGGCTGTCTAATACTTATATATTAGTGATCAAAGTGATTTGATCAAAGTGATTTGTGCCCAGTGATAGACTATTAAATTTTATTTCTGTGTTTGTCTGTCAATATTACATGTAAACCTTACTTTTTGTGATATTTTAATTCCAGGGTTTTTTTTTCTCCTTTTAAAATGTAGAGTTTAAATTGTTAATGGTTAAACTGGTTCACAGGTGTGTCTGATATTATTAGCAAATGTATGGTTGATGTTATAGCTTCTTTTTGCCCCAGGCTCACAAGTATATGCTTCCATTTTTTCTTTTTAAGAAAAGGAGCATTAGAATCTTATTTAACTCTGGATACTATGAGTTTGACATTAATGGTTTAAGACTAATAAATGAGCAGTCATACAGTTTTTTGGTCACTATGCTTCCTAAGCCTCCAAAATGGAGCTATTTCCACTATTCAATTTCATCTTTAATAAGCTAGGCAGATCCTGCTACCTTCTTGTTTTGTTTCCATTCACTTATTTTTTTACTTGGTGGAGTCTGTCCAGTGACAAAGTTTGTGAAAGATGTTTGTAAAAAAACCTTTTTTTCACGGTAGCAAAGCAGCTTTAATATAACCATGGATTAAATATTTATTTGCAAATACGCTAGCACTGGGGGAAAAAGATGGGGAGAAGGAAATCACATGTCTCGGAGATTGTATAATTAAATGAGTATAAGAATCAAATATTGTTCATTTCAATTACTTATTAATTTATAACTATTCTGATTTAGTCTTTATAAAATTGTACAACAGAGCTTTATGTAACTAGGCAACACATTTAAATCTTTCCTATAAGCAAATTTCTACTTCTTCCTTGAAGTTGATGAATCCTAATTGTAAATCACATTATTTGCTTTCTTGAAGGTTATTTATGATAAAATTTAAAGCTCGCTTCTGTCAAATTCAATTAAAAGAAAAAGATCTCTTTTGAATATGAGCCCTCAGCCTATTAAATGTTAAAAGATGCACTGAGGTTAAAAAATATGACTGGGTGGAATTTATTCACAACAAAAGGCAGAATAGTACAGTGATTACAAGCATGGACTCTGGAACCAGGCTACTTGAGGGCCTTCACTAGCTATGTGACCTTGTATTAGTTACTTAACTGCTCTGAGGCTCAATTTCCTCATCTGTAAATTGAATATACTAGGCCTCCCAAATAAGGTTTTGTGGATTGTGAGGATTTAGTGGTTGAAAAGTGGAACACTATGAACAGTTCCAGATAAACTTTGGCTTCTGTTTGTTATTCAAGAAATATATTTCTTTAGCACCAAAATGTATTAGATAAAATGTGATAGATAAAAAGTTCAATTATATTTGGATCTGCTCTCAAAGATTATATACATTCACTTTGGGAAGCAGAGGCAGGTGGATCACCTCAGGTCAGGAGTGCAAGACCAGCCTGGCCAACATGGTGAAACACCATCTCTACCATTAAAAAAAAAAACAAAACACTAGCCAGGCATGGTGGTGCATGCCTGCAGTTCCAGTTACTTGGGAGGCTGAGGCAGGAGAATTGCTTGAACTCAGGAGGCGGAGGTTGCAGTGAGCCAAGATCAAGTTGAGTGTACTGTACTCCAGCCTGGGTGACAGAGTGAGACTCCGTCTCAAAAAACAAAAAACAAAGCAAATAAAAGACTATATATTTGTAAATATTACATATATATTTGTATATACCCTATAAGAAAAGGTAGGAGATAAGTATTATAAGAGAGATTTATAAAAGTTACATAAAAGTTCAGGGAAAACAAGACGTTCTTCCTATTGATTATTATCAGGGAACTTTGGGGGAGGAAGAAGGAATTTTGGCTGGGCTATGAAGATGGGCCATATTTGAACATCCAAATATTGAGGCAAAGGCAGTGAGAGCAGCATAAAGAGAGGCAAAAAGCAAATGCATAAATTAGTGTAGGTTGTTCCTTTTGGCTGGTATTAAAGGTCCACGAAGGTGAGTAACAAGACGTTTGTAGCATTAGGTCACGAAGGAATACTGAAGGCCAGGTTAAACAATACATAATTACTTTACAGAGAAATGGGCAGCCATTTTAAATTTTGGAGAAGAGGTGTGGCATATTCACATAGCTTAAACTCATAGGAAAGAAAATAGGTTGGTGGAGAGAATGCTAGAGGCAGGGATACCAGTTAGGGAAGGATTGCTGTGGTCTCAGTAATGAAGGCCTGAGGTAGGGGAATGGCATAGGAGTGGCCCCCGCAATGTAATGAAGGGGTAGGCACAGAAATGTAGAGATAGAATCTCTAGTAGTACCCTCATATCAGAAAAGAGTAGGAGAGTTTAAAAATATATAAATTGTGGAATTTCATCACCAGAGATTCTAATTTAGTAAGTCTCACTATAGTGAGACTCATCAAACCATAATTTCTGAAAGCATAAGTAATTTTGATGATCAGTTAGTTTTGACAGCCACTGATCTGAGAGTATGACTATGAAGTGAAAGAAATTACCCTAGCTTTCAGGTTAGGAAAATCAGAAAAAGTATCAAGAGGAAGAAGAAAAGAAAGGAGTGAAAGAATAACACTGAGATCAGAGCAATTAGGATAAGGCAGAGGAGCAAAGTTGATGACAATATCTGTACATCTTGAGGACAAGCTATCAGAGAGAAACCCAAGCAAATGTATCCCAAGACATTTGAAAATGTGAGCTTATATGTGGAGAGAGAAGTTAGGCTCAAGTTAATAGATTTGAACACTATCACTATGACATAAAAAATGCAAAGGCAATCCCTGGAATGTACATAAACTTCAGAGTTTTCAGGCATAAGAAGAAAGGGTTATGACCTGGAAGTTAGCAGGAAAATACTTGTAAAAAGAATAGGGTGTCATGAAAACCAAGAGAGATGGACTTTTCAAGGAAGGCTGGTTATCAGTAGTGATTTCTACAGAAGAACTGAAAGATAACGCAGATGAGAAGAGTGGTCAGTGGATTTGGTGCCCAAAGTCATGAGTGATGAATGAAAGAGAATAAGCAAGGTGCTCTGAAGGCTTAACAGTGAACAGAAGGTGATCAGAACAGGCAACTTGTATGAACTACTTTTCAAGAGTAGTTGTTGGTAAAAGAAAGAAGAGAGGCAGGGCAGTAATTTGATAAAGCAGCAGCATTACAAGTAAGCTCTTCCAGGCAGTGTAAAGTGATACATATTTCTACGTGGACAAGAAAGACCTACAGGAGAGAGAAACATTTAAGATGTGAGGCAGTTGTGGAAAATTCAATGAAACAAGTTCCAAGAGTAGGAAAAACACATGAAAGACACAATTGGGAGAGCTGGCTTTGGTGAGAATGAGCCACTTACTTTCTCATCTAAGATGAAATGAAAAATGGTGAAGAAGAGAGATGGCAAAGAGAAATGATCAGAGAACATAAGGAAAGTTGTATGAGGTAACACCATGTTGTTTTCATGTCTTGACTAGACAGTGAGGACAGAATGTATAAAACACAGACTTCAGGGTAGTAGAATCTGTTTCAAAGATCGCTTAAGACTTATCAATTAAAAATAATCCAAAGGATGTCTCAGAAGCAGAGATGGCTTAGTTAAGGGTACTTATAATAATTAGTATCCATTACACAGTAGCACTAATTGGCTGATAAAAGAGAACTGTGTGGCAAAGAGCGGGTTGGTGATTGGCAAAATTTCTTTTTTTCCTATATATATATGTGTGTGTGTGTGTGTATATATATACATATATATATACACATATATATATATATATATATATATTTTTTTTTTTTTAAAGACCGAGTCTCACTCTGTCACCCAGGCTGGAGTGCAGTGGCACGATCTCTGCTCACTGCAAGCTCCACCTCCTGGGTTCACACCATTCTCCTGCCCCAGCCTCCCAAGTAGCTAGGACTACAGGCGCCCGCCACCATGCCCAGCTAAGTTTTTGTATTTTTAGTAGAGACGGGATTCCACCATGTTAGCTAGGATGGTCTCGATCTCCTGACCTCGTGATCCACCCACCTCAGCCTCCTAAAGTGCTGGGACTACAGGCATGGGCCACCGCGCCCAGCCTATATATATATATCTTTAATTGTACTTTAAGTTCTAAGGCACACGTGCACAACGTGCAGGTTTGTTACATAGGTATACGTGTGCCTACTCTTGGAACTTGTTTCATTGAATTTTCACAACTGCCTCACATCTTAAATATTTCTCTCTCCTGTAGGTCTTTCTTGTTCATCTAGAAATGTGTATCATACTGTAAAAATGTCACTTTCTTCTATTCACTTGAGTTTTATACTATGTAAACTGTTGAGTATAGCATTATGATCATGGGTATTGTGCTAACCGTTCATTTTTAAAGAAATTTATGATGCAATTGCTAATTCCCCAAATTACCTTTCCCTACTTCCTGTTTCTGTAGTACTAGTACACCCATTTTCCTTTATTTCCCGATCTCCTCTTTAATAATGTACCAGTTGATTCGTGTAACTACAGTATGATCATACAAAGGATTGTGGACTATGTATTTCCTTAAAGAACTGTGTAGGCACTGAATCATAAATTAGAGGTAACTTTAAATAATGAAAATAACAACAAATAATACATGGAAAAAGTTGCAAACCAAGAACGGAAATACAGGTAAGAACTTGGGAGAGAGAAATATAGTGTGTTACAGTATCACCATGTTGATATTAACTGAGATGGCTCATAGACCAGCTTGAGAGAGAAACACGGTGCTTTCAATGCCATACTTATTCCAAGATAAAACAGCCTCAAGAGACTAATTTTTCTGCTCTCTAGTCAAGTTTTATATATACTCATTCTGAATAAAATCCTGGAGAGAAACATTTTAAAAAATCAGTAACTGTATTTTCATTAGCCAAGAGTTGAATGGAAAACTTTAGTCATCCATTTTTTAAAAAGTGGTCTTAAGTAAAAAAATTTAAAAAATTAGCTGGGCATGGTAGCATGTGTTTATAGTCCTGGCTACTTGGGAGCCCAAGGTAGGGGTATCTCTTGAGCCCAGGAGATTGAAGCTGCAGGGAGCTATGATTGTGCCATGGCACTCCATCCTGGACAATACAGTAAGACTCGGTCTCAGAAAAAAATAGGATCTGCCAGGAAAATTAAAATTTATTATTAATTTGGAGAACAATGGCAAGAAAATAGATAGGAAACTTACTTAGCCTGAGTACAAAACTGATAAACAATGGGAATGTTCCATTAATTCTCTGGGTCAAACATCATATGGTATGGCAGTGAAATGCACATGTCAACAAGAGATGCCAGCCACATTAAGGGTCAAAGAGTGTGCGATGCACCTAAACAACAACATCACTTTGATACTCTTAGACATTGGCTTTAAGTGTGTATCACGTTAACGTATCTTCCACTAACACCCTACTGAAGCTTATTTATCACGGATATCAAGATGGAAATGAGTTTCAATTCTATTCTGTCTCCTCTCTCATCACCGTAAGTGATGAACTCAGCAAGCAAGAGTGAGTTTAGTTGTGTTATTTAAGTCGAGTTTTATCAGAAGTCATATCACTTTTAGGTGGCAGCACTAGTTAAGTATGGTTAGGACATTAAAGACTGTGGAGAAGTAGTGAATATTTGTTTTATTTTTAAATTTTTAAATTAATTAATTAATTTTTGAGACGGAGTTTCACTCTTGTTGCTCAGGCTGGAGTGCAATGGGGTGATCTCGGCTCACTGCAACCTCCACCTCCCCGGATCAAGACATTCTCCTGCCTCAGCCACCAGAGTAGCTGGGAATCCATCATGGCCAGGCTGGTCTCAAATTCATGACCTCAGATGATCCACCTGCCTCGGCCTCTCAAAGTGCTGGGATTACAGATGTGAGTCACCATGCCCAGCTCCTGAATTTTTCCTTTTATTCTATAGTCTAATGATTGTCATTGGATGATTTTATGACATAGTCAATTTTGCTTTTTAGAATGCTTCAGTGTGGAATGGGGATAGATGAGAACTGAGCAATATCAGTCTCAAGATAGCTGTAATAGTCTAAGGATGAGATGATGGGAGACATCACTAAGATGCTACAGACTGAATTGTTTCCTCCACCCCCCAAATTTGTATGTTGAAGCCCGAACTCCCAATGCAATAGTATTTGGAGATGGGGCCTTCAGAAGGTGATAATCTCATGAAGGTGGAGCCCCCATGATGGAATTAGTGTCCTTATAAGAAGAGACATGAGAGGGCTCTCTCTCACCCAAGAGAGGAGACAGCAAAATATCCATGCAAGCCTCGCCAGGACCTGAATCAGCTGATGCCTTGATCTTGGACTTTCAGTCTCTGGAACTGTGACAAATAAATGTCTGTTGTTTAGGACACCCAGTCTATGGTATTTTGTATGGCAGCCTGAGCGAATACACCAGGCAAAATCATGAAGAAAGGGAGGGGAACATTTGAGAGATACCGGTGAAGTATACAGGAGAAAGGAGTTATATATCTGACTGTATTCTGCACCAATTACATATTGAAAGGGTTCCTATACTAATAAAAATACTAACACATATTGAGTGCTTAGTATGTTTCAGGGACTATACTAAATATTTATATGAATTAAAATTTTATCTTTCACACAACCCTACAAAATTAAATAATGTTATTATACTTGTATTACATATGAGAATAGTGAAGAAAAGTAGGGATGTTTTGGTACACCATAAAGAGGGGCAATCTTTCTTGGAAATCAGAAGATTAAGTAGAAGATGAAGGATTAATTTTCCAACCCTGATACCTTCAAGTTTTTTTTTTTTTTTTTGCAGGGTGGGGTGGAGCTGGGTGTGAAGTCTAATACTACTTTTATGAAATTAGAGTTCTTTAAGTTTAATATTTAATGTTTACATGTCACTATTACCAAGAAGAGTTTTGAAAACAAAATGGTAAGGGCAAAAGTATTGGTGTTAACAACAATGGCAGCTCTGGAGAGCCTGTGAATCAACTGGCGATTCTAATCCCACAATTTAACAGCTTTGTAAATGTGAAAGCGTTTCTAAGCCTCTCATTTCCTTGATTTTCTTGTCTGACTAGAGGAAATCATACCTGCTTCATAGGCTTCATGTAAAAATTGAGATAAAATGTTTGATAGCAAACTAGGTTGACTATAGTTAACAACATGTACTGTATATTTCAAAACAGCTAGAAGAGATAACTTGAAATGTCCCCAACACATTGAAATGATAAATATTCAAGGTGATGGACATCCCAAGTACCCTGACATGATCATTACACATTCTATGTGTGTCACAGAATATCACATGTACACCATAAATATGTACAGATATTATGTCCATAAGTATATATTAAATTGAGATAATATACGTGAAATTCTTAACACAGTGCCTGATGAATGGTGAATGGTGAATCTTAATGGGTGGCAGTAATGATGATGACAACAACCATGATGTGGATCACCAAGGTGCAAAGGGAGATGCGCACCTGCCACTTACATGCAGTGCCAGCCCTTTACTCTTTCTCTCACCCCCGTCCCATATCCATGCTCTATGCCCTCTGTCCACCTAGAAAAAAGATGTCAATTAAACATAATAGTTTAGTACTGAAATAGCCTGAGTTGGGGATTACCTTTGTCCTCATCCATCTTCAATTGAGACTGGTAAAAGGCACTAAAGTAAGAAATCCAGGAAACCTGAGTTCTAGAAAGGTCCAGGTCTGCCGCAAGGGGTCAGCCCCTTTTCCTTTTTGGTGACACGTGTAAATCAGGGGTGTTTCAACAGAAATTTAAGCCTTCTCTCCAAAGTATGATTTTCCTTTTTACTTTTCATGTCAATATGTAAAGCCTTAGGAAACTCCTGATGTTATTGTTCTAGGAGTTTTTCATGAGCAATATCAAATCCCAAGTGTTTTCAGAAACAATAATGAAGAAAACAAATGCTGAATGACTACACATCATCTTCTAGGCAGAGAGATTTCCGACATGAATCTTTGAGGAATGAGGTAAAAAACCTAAGCAGAGAATGGGCATCCATATGTATATGTTTTTAATATGTGGGATTTCCCCCACCACTATTGGCAAAATGTGGGAAGAGTGAACTGTGCTTCACAAAGATTTTTTCAAGATTGAGTGGGAGTGTCTGTTCATGGTCGAGCGAGAAGCTAGGGTTTTCCTTAGGCCCCAAGGCATTGTTTTTTTAAAATGTTATTTTCAGAAATGGAACTGGGAGTAGACTTCAAACAGGCATCTAACTGCCAAGGACATGTGAAACCTGTTATGTTGGTCATTCTGGATCCTATTCAAGTACGTACTGTTACTGGGTAAGATCACTTTTACTTTACTTTAGCAGAAGCCCCAATTCTGCTTCAGGAAAAAAAAATCATATCATGTTTTTCCATTTTTATTTATAAATCCTGAAGGTTTCTGCAAGCAGTAACATTTAAAAGGACAATGATATACTTACAAGTTTGATGTGAGAATAATGAGAATACTGAAACACCAGAATGTTTCAGCTATTGATTGCTTCATAATAAGCTAGCACCAAACTTGGTGACTTAAAATAATGTACTATTTCTCCCAATTCTGCAATCTGGGATAGGAAGATTTTCAACTCTGTGTACAGTGTGCATTGGGGATGGAACCTACAAGAAATCTTCTTCACTCACATGTCCATTTCCGGAATCAGAGTTGGTTTGCCTGACACAACTGGAGGCTGGCTGAACCTCCCTTTGCACATGTCTGCTCCACATGGCCAGTCTGGGGTTTCTACCACCGTGGTGGTCTCTGGGTAACTGAACTTAGTTGGTGGCTGGCTTCCAAGAGGAAGGAATCCACAACTGCCATTCATCTTAAAGTCTCGGCCCATTATGAAAAAGCACCACTTCCATCACATTACATTGGTCTAAGCAAGTCCAAAGCCAGCCCAGATGTAAAAGGATGAGAAGCAGTCTCCATCCTTTGATGTGAGGAGTAGCACCTACATAAAAGGAGAAAAGTAACTGATGGCAGCCATCTTTGGAGACTGCAACACAGTTTATTTACCAGGAGCTCTTTCCTTTCCCTCTTTTTCCTTTGGATTTCATTTCCTTTGAACTCTATTTGAAATTTTAAAAATGACAAGAGTAAAAAAGGCATTCAACTTTAGGATGTAAGGCATGAGCATTTACAATATTCACTATAAAAAGTTTTCAATAATTTTTATAATAATAATAAAATATTGATTTATATTACTATTGTTGTTCACTCTAAGGTTGAAGAAATGGAAGCATTCATCCTCAAATAAGGCTCCCATGTAAGAGATGTGGCCATTACAGTATCAAGAGATTCTAAATGTCTCAGGTTCACATTACATGACTAGTTGGATCAAGCCACATTTCCATTTTCATATATCATATTGAAACCTATGTGTGGGATTTTTAGAAGAAAGGGATTTGTAATCATCTACTTCCTTTGTTGATTGAAATGAATTTTCCTCTCCTGATCTATGAATCATTCCTCATATAAGAACTGAATCATGAATCAGAAAGGAGTCAGTAAATTCTAATGAGCCTAAAAAGAGAGACAAGCTTATCATTGCCAGAGATCAAAACCAAGCCCGAAAATTACAGGCTTTGTTTAAAATGCTGTTTGAGACACTGAAATTTAGTTCAGGGACATACCTTTATCAAAACTCATTCTCACTGCACATCCACCCACTGAAGGGAGGAGGAGGCAAGTGATTCTCATTAGGAGTCACTGACCTTCAACAATTTGGTCCATGGCAGTCAATGGGCCACAAAAAGTCAAGTTGTCCTGTCCCAGGCCATGCTTAGGGAGGGAAGGGGTTGATGGTGGGCATCTATAGCACTGAGTGTATTCCATTTATGAGGTGCTTATTCTTTGTTCTCCCCATTCCTTTGGGTTTCACTGAGTTTATCTGAACTCTGTTTGAAATGAAGGGATGTTGGGAACAAAAAAGTCATTCAAAATACACGGTGTAAGGGATGGTTACTTGTATTCATTACAACCAGTGAACAAATGTGATGCAAAGTTGCTCCTGTGGTCAGGCACATTTAATCCACAAAGAGAGTGATTAGCTTGGAGCTCAGTTCTACAGAAATCGTGGAAGATTTTGAGCCCAGCAAGACGTCCTGCGTCTACCTGCTTCTGGACCCCAGAATATATCAGGTCTATGGTTTTGGCCTATTCTACCGGTACATTTGGTGTTTCTGCTTTATTTCTGTTCTATAGAGATGCTCATGGTACTTTTAACATTCTTTTGTTATATATTATTCTTTGGCTATTCTGTATATAGAGTAAGGCAGAGGGCAAAACGTGAATTTATAGTACCATCTTAACTGGATATTTAACAGGTTAACACAAGAGAATTTTAGCAAAAAGATTCACAGAGAGTGTCAACTGCTCCATGGTAGAGTAAATAGAAGAAATACCTCATGTAAATGACGAGTTGATAGGTGCAGTAAACCAACATGGCACATGTATACCTATGTAACAAACCTGCACGTTGTGCACATGTACCCTAGAACTTAAAGTATAATTACAAAAAAAGAAAAGAATTATCTGGAAAAGAAAAAAAAGAAATTTTGAATTTGAGTTAAGTGGAGCATATTCAAGTAGAGGTTGAGTTATAGTATGTTGAAAATAAAAACACAAAAGATCAGGTTGGGAGCAAAGCTGAACATGAGTTTTGGGAATTATAGAGTTTTGGAACTGGGAATTTAATTGAATTGGGAATTACAGAGAATTTGGGATTATATAACTTTAAAAAATATTTCTTATAAAAATAGTCCTAATAATAATAACTTTTGAGGAATATTTACAAACAAATCAGAGAATTAAATCATTTAATTTCTACTTTGATAATATTACAGTTTCTCTCCTTCTTAATGCTATCTTTAGCTTGGGTATCCATTTATACAATTATAGAATTTTGTGGTACATTGATGATTATTAATTTATTCATTTAATTAATAAATATTAATTATGCTCCTGCTATCCACTGAGCACTCTGTAAGGCCCTGGGGATACAGAGATGAATACTAAATGGTTCCTGCCCTCAAGGAATTAATAATTTTTTAAGGAAATCCACCAACCCACACACACCAAAACAAATGACCACTCCATTCTAAGATAAGTGCTACAATGACTAAAGGGACAAGTACTTTAAAGGCATAGAGAAGGAAATGAGTAATTCTTATTTGGTGTGATTCTGTAAAGAGGCAATTCGTAAAGCTTCACAAAAGAGCGAGAATATTGAAAGTTTCTAGAATTTCTGTAAAGAAGTAAAGGGATGTCTAGGAGAATTAACTTGTGATTGTCAAGCACATCACTGTTGCTTAGATTCTGAAGTTATTTTGGAAAGCTTTGTAGAGCTAATAAAGAATACAGGAGGGTGATAAGCCCCTTGCACCGGTCTCTCACTCATCTACATTTTCCCATATCACTTATTGAGCACATGGGTTTTATCAACTAATGGGGAGGAGCTGAAAGTAGAGATTTCTTTACATGAGCAAAGATGGCAAAGTCAGGCAAATTTAGGAAAAAGTAAATAGATTGGCATGCCAGAATGCAGGATAATAGTAACTAATTTGGGAATGGAAACATGGTCCCGGGTTGGACTGTGGAAACTCTTGTAAGCTAAAGGGACTGGACTTTTTTTGGGGACAACGAGAGAAACCTTGACTGAAATGCTGGAGAATGAGGAAATCCACTTTATATTTTTAAAATGTAGACATCTGAGATAATGAAATGGAGAATAAAAAGAGTAGAACCAGAGATATTAATCAGAAAACTGTGGCAAAAGTCCAAGTATAATGACTATTAGAATGAATTGCCATGGGAATAGGGGAATTAGAAATATTATACTTTTTTATTTGTAACACAACAATAGGGCAATGCTTCTATTCACATTTTATGTAAGAGAGGGTTCCCTTGTTAAGATACAACTGTGCTGGAACTTTTGCCTTATATTCAATGCCTGAGGGCTATCTTTTTCCGATAATCAGGGTACTGTTTTATCTACTATATCAGTAATGAAACATATTCAAGAGGTGCATGGGGTGATTTAGGCATTCAAAGAATTAACTCACTATGTTAGGCCCCTATCTTATGTTAGCATTATTGAAAACATGCAAGCACTGGCACTTTTACATTACATATAAAACAACAAATCTTGTCACTTAGAGGAAAAAACAAACGACCATTCTCCCCCAAAAAGAATGTACATTTTAATAAGATGAATCCCAAGTTTATTAAAAGCATAGCTTCTGAAATGGGACCTAATTAAACTAAAGAGCTCCTGCACAGCAAAAGAAACTATCAACATAGTAAATAGGCAACCTACAGAATGGGAGAAAATTTTTGCAAACTATGCATCTCACAATGGTCTAATATTCAGAATCTTTGAGGAACCTAAACAAATTAACAGGCAACCCAAACAAGACCATTAAAAAGTGGGCAAAATACATGAACAGACACTTTTCAAAAGAAGACATATGTGCCATGAAGAAGCCAACAAGCACATGAAAATGCTCAACATTGCTAATCATTAGAGAAATGCAAATCAAAACCACAATGAGATACCACTTCACACCAGTCAGAATGGCTATCATTAAAAAGTTAAAAAATAACAGATGCTGGCGAGGCTGTAGAGAAAAGGGAATGCTTATACATTGTTGGTAGGAATGTAAATTAGTTCAGCCATTGTGAAATGCAGCTTGGCTATTTCTCAAAGAACTCAAAGCAGAATTACTAGTCGACCCAGCAATCCCATTATTGGGCATGTACCCAAAGGAATAGAAATTGTTGTACCATGAAGACACATGCACACATGTTAATCACATCACTATTCACAATAGCAAAGACATGAAATCAACCTAAATACCCATCAGTGGCAGACTGGATAAAGAAAATGTACATATACACCATGGAATACTATGCAGCCATAAAAAGCTGAGATCATCTCCTTTGCAGCAACACAGATGGAGCTGGAGGCTGTTATCCTAAGTGAACTAACAGAGGAACAGAAAACCAAATACCACATGTTCTCACTTATAAGTGGGGGTAAATATTGAGTACATATAGACACAAAGATGGGAATAAGAGACACTGGGGCCTACTTGAGGGTACAGGGAAAGAGGAGGGTGAGGACTGAAAAATTACCTATTGGATATTATGTGTATTACCTGGGTGGTGAAATAATCTGTACATCAAACCCCCATGAGGTGACATGCAATTTATCTACACAATAAACATGCACATGTACCCCTCAACCTAAAATAAATGTAAAAAGAAAGAAGTTAAATTTTTAAAAAAAGTAATTAAAAAAAAGAGTATTAAAACTGAAAAAAACAAGCATAGCTTCTAGATAAATTCTGTGTCCTATGAAAAAGTAGAATTTATACATTGAATATTTTTTATTAAAGGAGTCAAGATTAATCATAACCTTAAACAATATTCCTCGGCTGGGCATGGTGGCTCACGCCTGTAATCCTAGCACTTTGGGAGGCCGAAGCAGGTGGATCACCTGACCTCAGGAGTTCAAGACCAGTCTGGGCAATGTGGTGAAACCCCATCTCTACCGAAAATACAAAAGTTAGCCAGGTGTGGTGGCACATGCCTGTAGTCCCAGCTACTCAGGTGGCTGAGGAAGGAGCATCGCTTGAATCTTATAGGCAGAGGCTGCCATGAGCCAAGATCGTGCCACTGCACTACAGGCGGGGTGACAGAGTGAGACCCTGTCTCAGAAAAAAAAAAAAATTCTGCCAACACAAGGATTGCATGCTAAATGAGAAAGAATAGAAAAGAGCTGGCTAGATACTGCTATCCTACAAAGTATCCCACAAAGTAATACAAATGAGTGTCTTTTCTTTATACTACAAGGAAAATCCTTTTGCATATTAACTGATCAAGTTCAGGAACTAGAACTGCATTACATTAGAGTGACACCCTGTAGCTACTGAGCCCCTAATAATGTATTAGACACTAGTCTAGAGACATCATATATGCTACTTGCTTAAACTTTGACAAGCACTTAAAATGTGAAGAACTCCTCTAAGACTGTCATTCATTTGACTTTAGACTTGTAAAACTTTAGAAAAAAGGAGACTTCTCTTCCTCACTGGCCCGAGAGGGATCCTCTACTCCCAGTTCTTAAGCTGCTCCCTAATATCCCAGTCACTCACATAACATTTTACAGAGCATTTTCTGTATGCAGGTGTGAGCCTATTGCTTCTAGTTAAGAAAATTCCTGAGGGCCTGTAATCTAAAAACAATAATTAAAAGAATCAGATCATAAAAATCTCTGTTAGGTATGATTCAAAGGGAAAAAATGAGCTGCAGTGAAAGCCAATTTGAACTAGAAAGACTTGCATTCTTAAGTAACCAGACATGTGTAGCCACTTATGTAGCTGTCTGATTACATGTTTTTAAACATCTGTCAGCACAACCAGACCTCCGCATGCACACTCATGAGCACTGTGGATGTTTGTTCGACTGTGCAGAAGTCTCAGAATCGGAGAGAAATGAACAGATTTCACAGGGAGAACACAAGTCATTATTGGTTCACTTAAGGCAGGCTTGGGAAGTGGCTCCCAAGGCTGTGACTCATTTACTTGGCTATCAATATCTTAAGGACAAAATTGGAATGAGCAATAAAACCTACAGAGCCCTGGAGAAAGAGACACATCAGAGGTACCAAGAAGCAGGAGAAACTGGAGAGCTAGAGCTTAACTTGTGGCTTCAGAGCTGAAAGCTGAGCCGAACTTCCCTCTTCTTGATAAAAAAAATGCAGTGACATTTTCCCACCATTAAAGCGTTTCAATCTCCAAAGTATAAATATAGTTCCTTTCAAACCTGCAGCATTTGTCCTTCCTCTGAAGACATCGTCATATGTTTTCCACTGTGGCTTCACCTGGTAGGCATGGATGAACACCACGAACACCACCACAAGGCACATCAAAGGAACAAGCGCTGCAGTGAACAAAGCAGCATAGACGTTTGGAATAAAACACCTGGAAGAGAAATGAGAAGAGGTAACTCAGACAGTTTCAGTGCAGATATTTCTACATTCAGAATGTATCACATCACTACTTTATACTAGCTCTTTGTATCTGGATGCTGGCAACATCAGATTTTTGGTTTGCCAAACTTAAGTTTTGTTTGAGTACAACATCCGATTAAATCTAACCCACTGCTTCACACAGTCGGTTCCCCGGAACATTCGCCTCGTGTAAAGTTCAGAAAGCTGCAAAAAAAGGTTATGGCCAAATAAATTTGAGAGATGCACACTACATACATCTCACAGAAGTTAAGGGTACATATCTGTTCATTTTTAAAAAGCCACAGAAAGTCATGGAGTCAAGGGATCTGGGCTCTGAAATCAGGCTATTGAATCCAGCACCACATCTTAAAAAAAAAAGTCACTTTAGATACATTTTTTAACTTCTCTGAACACTCATCTTTAAAATAAAGATTACAGGTGGGGTGCAGTGGCTCATCCCTGTAATCACAGCACTTTGGGAGGCTGAGGCTGGCAGATCCCCTGAGATCATGAGTTTGAGACTAGCCTGGCCAACATGGTGAAACCCTGTCTCTACTAAAAATACAAAAAAATTAGCTGGGCGTGGTGGCAGGTGCCTGTAGTCCCAGCTACTTGGGAGGTTGAGGAAGGAGAATTGCTTGAACCTGGGAGGCGGAGGTGAGGTTGCAGTGATCCAAGATCATGCCACTGCACTCCAGCCTGGGTGACAGAGTGAGACTCCATCTAAAAAAATAATAATAAAATAAAAATAAATAAATAAATAAATAAATAAATAAAATAAGGATTATAATAGTATCCGCAACAAAAGTTAGTTGTCAAGATTAACTGAAATAATTCACATAAAGCATTTAGTAAATTTGGTTTAACCCATCATTTCTAGACTTCAACGAAAATTAAACCCTTCTCCTTTTTCTCACACACACACACACACACACACACACACACACACACACAGATACACAGACATATGGTCATGCTACAGGACTAATGTGCCCTGGAACACACTTTGGGAATCACTGATCTAGTCATGCCCAGCTTATGTTTCAAATTAGTTGGTGGATTCCAGGGAGAGTTCCAGGTTCCTTTCTACTTCCTTCCTCTATTTAACCTCAAAAGAAGAATGCCATCAGGATTTATGGCCATGGGGCTGATGACAAAGTCACTGTGTCCTGTCAATGACTGATCATGTCAGAGGGACTTCTCTTGACCTCTTTGGCCCCTCATGGTAAAAGGTCACAGAGGCCATTGCTGCTCCTGCATAGGAGGAGGCCAAGCCACCTGCTCTCTTCCCTCCACCCCCTTTCCCTTCTCTCCCTTTCTGCTCTTTCCTTCCTTCCCTCTCTCTCCATTTGGAGTTTTCTTCCTGGGAGGAGTTTTCTTCCTAACAGAGGAAATAAAGGATGAAGGATCATGTCACAATTAGGGAGCTAATAACAAAGCATGGGTTTGCCTTGCTTTTCCAGCCCCAGCATCCCTTGGGAACCATAAGAGAGAAGGTATTGTTTAAAGGCAAATCTGAGGATTCCCAGGGCTCCACTCTTGTCATCTCCACAATCTTGTTTTTTGAGTGACTGACAGTTTTCTTATTTCTAAACTATACATTTCCCCAAGAGCCATGTATTCTCTCTTGAAAATGAAGATAATTTATCCATTTAGAAGCTACACTGCACAATTATATTTATTATTACCAGAGTTTAGATAGGACAACGGGGTCCGAGGCAAACTTAGATTATTTATTTATTTATTTTGGTAACACTGAAATTATCAGCAAAATGGTTTTAGAGATATAACTAGAAATTTTTACTTATGGAACATAACATCCACTTGTGCTTTGCATAAAATCGTGCATGAAAATCTCAAAATGGGGGGCGGAGCAAGATGGCCGAATAGGAACAGCTCCAGTCTCCAACTCCCAGCGCGAGCGACACAGAAGACCGGTGATTTCTGCATTTTCAACTGAGGTACTGGGTTCATCTCACTGGGGAGTGCCGGA